>NW_026727644.1:0-34800 GCF_029784015.1 Lycium ferocissimum
TATGATATGCATGCCAGGCATCTATATGAGTATGATTATGTTATGTATAAGACATCAATTAGATCATGAATATGAAAGAAGATATGAACATGAGCACGAAAATAGATACAAAAGGTAAGTGAGCAAGAATACGAATGTATATACGCGGGTACGGAATAGAAAGGACACGTCCCTATGGAAAGCAGGTAAGTGCTATAATGATGATGCCATTATCTCCCATCTTATGTATTTCAAATGTTATCCATTTTGCCTCCGCATTGATATCGATCATGCTTTACATACTCAGTACATTCTTTGTACTGACGTCCTTTTATTTGTGGGACAACGTCATGCCGCCGAGGTGGCCGGGGAGACCGACGGATCCATAGTGTATTATCTCGGGGGACTACAGAGCAGAGCTCCACTTCATTCGGAGCTGCAGCTTTTGGTATAGATCCTTTTGTGTATATATTTATGGGCACGGCGGGGTCCTGTCCTGCCCTTATGTTATGATATGATGTACCCTTATTAGAGGCTCGTAGACATTGTGTATATGGCTGGATGTGTTTGGCCTCGTCGGCCTATATTTTGGAATGTTGTTTGATCGCCTTGTCGGCGCATGTACATGTATGTGGGCATAGATGCCATTGATGATATAGATATGTTTGTTGCCGATGAGATTAGAATGATGATGCATGAAAAAGTATCATATAATTATGTGGCTCACCTAGAATGTGATATGTAAGTACGTTAAGGGGTGCCCGGATGGGCTAGCACCGGGTGCTCGTCGCGGCCCTCGGATCGGGTCGTGATACAACCCGAAGCCCTGGAGCTCTGACCAGCTCCTGAATATCCCGTCTTGTCTCAGTCTCCCCCGCATGTGGGGGGGGGTGTACTCCGGCCGGGAAGTGTACCTGTTGTCGCTCGCCGAGGCCGCCCGCCTCGAGACTCTCGAAATAACCACCGATCTAGCCCCTCTTGGGGGCCCTGTCGTAGCCTGTCGGCCGGCGCCCCTCGTGTCGCTCCTCCATACCCTAGGCATATGCCGTACCCGTGCAATATCTATACCGGGCTGAGAGGCCATCGCCATACAGCTATCGATCAAATAACTATCCAGCCCCATCACATCTTGGTTCACTCGTCAGCCATGTCGCCCACAATAGTAGGCGCGTACCTAGCCAAGGAATCAAACTCAAGGCTATACTCCGGGACACTCCCGCCGCCCCCGCCTTAAATGTAAGAATACCAGAACCCCGGCTCGTCTCATCGTCGCGGGGCGGAAAATGGCCTAAGAAAGGCCTGCGCGTAAACTCGGCCCACCGGCCGAGGAGCACCCGCCCTCTCGACAACTCCCGAGGACTCGTACCGGTTAGCACTACGTCATACAACCGAGCACGACGCAAACTCGACAGACTCAGTCTCGGAAGCCTTAATAAACCGCAACGTACGCTGCATCTGTCTGATGAACTCCTGGGGGTCCTCCTCGGGCTTTGACCCGAAAAACTCTGGCGGATTATAGGTCAAGAAATAGCGGGCCCTCTGACTGTCACGTCTGTCCACATGATCATCTCCTGATCCATGTCTATGAACCTGTCCCGCCACCAATCTAGTGAGTAGCTGAACCGTGTCTCTCATAGCCCTATCCTCCGCCCCCCGGGCCGAGGAGGCCGGAGGCGGGGTCGGGAACGGCCGGGAGCCGGCGGTGAGCCGCCGCCGACGACTGCGGTGGCTGGCCCCTATGCTCCTCTCGATGGTGATGGGGTAGCGAACTCGCCGACCGGGGCACAATCTCGTGCTCGAGCCGAGCACGGGCCCTAGTAACTCTACGGGCCCGACCGTGGTCTTTCCCGCCGCCGTAGACTTGCCCTTCGGGCGGCCGTCCTCTCGCATCGCTGAAAACATAACAATTCGTTAGAAAGGAATCATCCTACTAATACAGATCTATCGCACGATCTAAGATCAGAAGGAAAGATAACATCCTAAATGTCCTGTAGCCTCTTGTTTATAGATGTGATGCACAACACACCGATAAACAGACTCTACTGGGGACACGACACGTAGACATTCCGAGACGAACCGCTCGATACCACTTTTGTCACGACCCAACCCCCGTAGGTGCCATGACTAGTGTCCGAATTGGACACTCATACGCACCTGATACTCAGAACCAGCATACTAAACTTACATAAATACAAATGGTCACACATAGCCTCAAATTATCACATAAGAGCAAACATATATCACAAAAGCCGGTAAGGCTGTCATAATGCATAAAGTCTCGAAACATGTACAAAAGCAAGCCGACTGGGCTGCCGCGGTGGGTGGGACCGCCCAAAACATATGTCACACGAACACAACTGTACAGAAATAACCATAACCCACATACATGTCTACAGACCTCTAAACAGAACAACAGAATCATATGACGGGACAGGGCCCCGCCGTACCCCTGAATGAATATATACATATGCAACGGAAGATTATATACCAAAATGTAGGCTCCGGACGGGAGCACTCCCCGAATAGCGAGTAGGTGTCCTAGGGTGGCGGATCACCAAACCGGGCGTCCTGCCGCGGGCATGAAACGCGGCCCCCGAAGAAAAGGGGTCAGTACGGAATATGTACTGAGTATGCAAAACAGAAATACAGTAACAGAATCATCATCGAAATAATAGATACAGAAAATAGGTACAATATGCAAAACGTCGAAATACTTAGTTCAAAAATACAAATCATGCATGGGGCTCAGGAACTATGGTCGCACTTTGTCATTACCGCGCTATAACACATCATACTCCAGAAGATTTTATATCTCTGAACCCGACATATCACATAGCACATCATAACGCCATAACACATCATAACGCCAAATATACTCGGTACCCGGCCCTCTAGCGAAGCTCGGCGAACCGGACACATCATACTCCGGAATATATCATAGTGCGCACGAACATAACCGGCCCGGGACTTGGCGAAAGATGTAACAATCATATGCACGAGCAGAGTCGTGAGTAACCATATGCATAAAAATAATTATCACAGACTCAATAGGTAAATAAGTAATCCATACTCGGGAGTTAAGGTGATAGTCATACTAAGTCCTTTCCGAAAGTCGCTAGAAATGAACATAGAAAAGTCTCGGGGCCCACGGACGGGTGTCAACCCCATCCGAACCCGCCTATGAAAGTTGGGGGATGTTATGCCTTATGGAATCTCCTATGAACGTTTCGGGGCGATCCGAGCTCGTCTACGAAAGTTACGGTCGTTCGTAGTTACGGAGTCTTTTAGGAACAAAATTCTTTGTATAACTTTTGAAATCCAATCAAATGAAAACATAAGTGCCTTAGTTTGGCTACATTAAGAGAGTAAATCTTTAGAAGAGAATAGGAAAAGTATACAAGCTCGGATCTTAAGAGTGGAGTCACCCCGAGGTTCGTGTCATAGCCTACTTAACACTAGGACATGCCAAAAGAAAGAAGGATTGGGCTCTACATACCTCGTCTGCTCTCAAAGCTAATCCAACTTACGTCGCGGACTTCCCAAGATCTACAATACGTCATTAAATACCAAACATTAGCTAAAGGCATTTAGGAATCCGATTCCAAACGAACACCAAATTCTACAGAAATTTTGGGCAGCATTTCCCCTATAAATACAACAACCCCGAGAATTTAACTCGGCCAAATTCATCAACAACAATACCAACAACCAAACTAGCAACATTAATAATCAATTCAAACACATTCTAACGTTAGTAGCTCTTTTTACATAATTCAACAACATTCATTATATTCAATTCAACTACTTACATTCAAGCCAACATCAACGCTCACACGTTCAATTACTAATCCGAAACCATTCAAACAATATTCAAGAACACTTTAAACAATTCACACAATATTTCAAACAACCCAACCAATACTCCAACTCACCCGAAAATCACCCCAAACCCGAGAACAACACCACACATATTCCTCTCTCCCAATTTATGAATTACACCAACAATCCACACTTTAACAACGTCATTTCCATAAATACAAAAATTACATAAGATTCACATTAAGGTGCCAAACGTCCCACATCAATTACAACTTCAAATTAGATCATTAAACTCTCATTTTCATTATAGAACTCACCACGACAACAATCATAATACTAAATAGAATTGATCCATTCTTTGTCATACAACATGGCCTATATTCGACCATCACCACACACATACATATTGATGATTCTCATCCCTTTCTTCATACTACAACAATCAAACATGCTATCTAGAATTTAATTCATTACTTCAACACAACACAACACACACACACGGCCATACATCATGCACACGGCTCAACCCCCAACGTGCAATATTTCATGAATTTCATCCATTTTTGCATACTACAACATGCATAAATCATCCATAACATACAAAAACAAGATTAAACCTTACCTTTTCTTCACAACTTCACAACTTAGCTAGGATGGTGAATGAGGGAAACGAGTAGTTTATTGCCTCCAACAACAACTCCACGTTAATAAGGACCCTTCAATTAGTGGATTTGCTAGAAGAAACAATTTTTTTGATGGCTACTTCTTGGTCTTGAATTTCTTGGTTCTTGGCCGAATGGCCTTCTCTTCTTTTCTCCAAGCTTCTTGATTTTTCTTAAGGCTTGTGAAGATGAATAATAAGATGACTTATTAGTCATCTTTGTATACATATATTTATCATCCATGTGGCCCTTGGCCCACACCAAGGTGACCGGCCACATGGCCCCTATTTTTTTTTCCTTTTTCATGAACTAAATACTTTCCATAAATAACTTTTGACCCTCAATTTTTTTTTTTAATATTCCATGCCAACCAAATCACAAGTAACTTGTGTCTTAGAACAAATTTGTGGTTAAAAGTCTCGACTTTGTACCCCGGAATAGTCTTGTCCCTAACTTATCGTAGTTAACCCGGATTGTCCCAATGTACAAAATACGGGATATAACAGATAGAGCCTATTTTTAAAAGCTTTGTTACCTCTTCTTTTACGAAGGCATGTTTTGACTCGACCATTGGTCTCCTTTTCTACTTCACCGGGGGTAATTTCCTATCAAGGCTGAGCTTATAAGTTGTTACTTCTGGTGGTACACCTGTCATGTCTATATGGGACCATGCAAAACAATCGGCATTAGCTTGAAAAAATTTAATTAATTATTTCTGAGCTCCGAGGTTAACCCCGTGCCCAGGTTTACCTTTCTATCCGATAGATGTACGAACAAGATGATTTGCTCTAGCTCCTCCACGGTAGATTTGGTTGCATCCGAGTCATCTGGTAATACAAACGATCTAGGCACACCGAAATCGTTCTCTTCACTAGCCGGGTCTATTTCCTTCTGCTCCGCTTTCGAACCCGTATTCTTTAATTGCTATTTGGTGTCCTTTCTTTTGCTTGATTCATCATCTCTTTGATCCGGTTTCTTTGAAAAGAGGGGTGCTTCCTCGACTGCGAACATTTCCCTTGCTGCGGGCTGTTTGCCTCGGATAGTTTTAATCCCTTTCGGGGTTGGAAATTTTAGCAACTGATGCAGTGTAGATGGTACTGCTCTCATGCTATGGATCTATGGTCTGCCGAGCAAAGCATTATACTTCATGTCTCCCTCGATGACGTAGAACACTGTTTGTTGTATGGTTCCGTCAATGTTGACCGGCAAAGAAACTTCACCCTTCATAGTCTCACTTGACATATTGAACTCGCTGAGTACCCGAGCTACCGCGATATTCTGATCTAGTAACTTCAATTGCTGCACAACTCCCCATCGGATAATATTGGCTGAACTACCTGGGTCAATCAAAATACGTTTAACCTGTGATTTAAAAATAAGGATAGAAATTACCAATGCATCATTGTGCGGTTGAATGATGCCTTCTGTATCCTCGTTGGTGAAGGAGATAAAGCTCTCGGGTACGTAATCCCAGGTCCACTTTTCTCGTACAATCGAGACCTAGGTTCTTTTCATCACCGGTCCTCGTCGAGCATCCGTTCCCCTTATTATCATATTGATCACATGTTGAGGTTCCACCGGCTCGGCTCATTTGTGACTCTCTCTTTATTTGAAATGGCTTTTGGCTCGTTCACTCAAAAATTCTCGAAGGTGGCCATTTTTCAATAAACGAGCCACCTCCTCCCTTAATTGACGACAATCTTCAGTTCTGTGCCCATGGGTCTCATGATACTCACACATCATGTTCGGGTCCCGTTGACCCGGGTCGGATCTTAATGGCCTTGGCCACCTAGCCTCCGTGATACGGCCGATAGCCGAGACAAGGTCAGAGGTATTGATATTGAAATTGTACTCTGATATCCTCGGTATGTCTTTATTGCTAGCCGAACTGCTGGCGTCTCTTCTAAATGATAGGCCTCGACTGTTTGACGGGCGCTCAACTCGTTTATCGTCCCTACTAGAGAAGTGATTAGGGCCGCTCCTCGATTTATCCAACCTGAAGCTAGGCTTTCTAATTGAGAATATGGTCGGTACCTTTCCCTCGATGGTCTTGTCTCCGGTTCATAATTTTTTCTCAATCTCTCAGAGCTTTTGCTCATATTTATAGGTCCCGGGGGAAGTTCGAGCTGATCATCCTCTACCCGAATCTTAGATTCGTACCTGTTATGGACATCTGCCCAGGTTACAACCTCGTACTCCAAAAAGTCCTCCTTCAATTTAAATGAGGCAGTCGAGCTTCGGGTATTGAGTCCCTTAGTGAAAGCTTGCGCTGCCTATTCCTCCGGAACCGGGGGCAGCTCCATTCGTTCCCTTTGGAAACGGTTTACAAACTCACGTAGTAGTTCATCATCTCTTTGAGCGATTCTAAAGATATCTGCCTTTCTAGCCTGCACCTTTTTGGCTCGGGCATGGGCTTTGATAAACGCATCTGCGAGCATTTCAAAAGAGGTGATAGAATGCTCGGGCAGGTGGTCATACCAAGTTAACGCCCCTTTTGAGAGTTTTTCTCTGAACTTTTTCAACAACACCGACTCAATCTCATCTTCTTCGACATCGTTACCTTTTATCGCACAAGTGTACTAAGTCACGTGTTCCTGCGGGTCCGTTGTACCATCATATTTCGGAATATCCTGCATCTTGAACCTCTTCGGGATTAGCTTTGGTGCCGCACTCGGAGGGAAAGACTTTTGAATATATCTCTTTGAATCCAGCCCTTTCAAAATCGGTGGAGCCCCCAGAATCTAGTCCACCTGAGAGTTATACGTTTCCACTCTCTTCTCCATTGAATCCACCCGTTTTGCCAAAGTCTCGAGCATCTTCAAGACCCTGGTAGACGAATTGGCTCAGGATCCGTTGCTCTCGATTATCCGTGCTTTCTCTCACCTTGGTTCGGTAACCCTTTTTTGGCCTTACCGGTGCTACCTTATCGCCTTTGCTCTAGCTGAGCTATGGCAATCCCCTGTTCGGCTATAGCGGTCCCTTGTTCCTGCAACATTCCAAATATTAAACGTAAGTTAACCTCATCCAGAGTATCTGGTGTTTTTCGGCCGTGAGCCCGAGACAAAGTAATTGAGTTATGAGTATTCAAAAGATCGGTGGACGGAAGAGCGGCATTCTCCTGATTGACGGTATTCTGCCAATTGAGGCCTTCTCTCGAGTCGACAGCTTTTGGGTCGGCTGGATCGGCCGGTGGGTTTCGTAACTCGCTGTTGTTCTCGTTTTCAGCCACTATCTCGTTGTTGTTCACATGACCGGAGTGACTGTTGCTTGCCATTTGGTACGTTTTTTGTGTAAATCTGCAAATTCTTCAATCAGCAGGTGAAAAAGGAAGTAGCAAAGATTAAACCACCACTATTATCCTATGCCCCACAGTGGGCGCCAGCATTTACCTCGAATTACGGATACAATTAGATTTGTAAGTGGTGAAATAGGATATGTGGATGAACTTTAATCTTTTTAGTTGGTACGAAACGTCTATGAATGTGTTTATGATTATATTTATATATATATATGTGTATATAAATAATATATTAGTAGATAGTACGAGCGAAATATGCCTAAACGATGAAGATGGATTAGACCAGTTGTTGATGAACAATACGAATCCGGACCAAAATACTTTAAAGAGAGCTTTTATATTTCAGATGGTTACAATGATATCTTATGAGAAAAAAGCTAACCTGAAAAGGGGGAGGGTTGCCCTCTATTTATAGGTTTTCCTTATGGGCCTTAGTACAATACAAAAAGCCTTTATGAATAAACCCTAAAAAAGATAAGGCTGATCCGTACGGTCTGACACCCGTACGGTTGTCAGCGCAGATGGAGGAACGGTTTTATGACGCGTGGTAACCTCACAACAGGTTATCCGGACCAACAGAGATGCTCATTTGGGCGAAGACAATCCGGACCAACGGACACGCTCACCTGGGCTAAGACAATCTGGACCAATGAACATGCTTATTTTGGTTCGGGCCAGCTGTGTCCGGTACAACATCCCCTGTGTGGAGCAAAGATTGAACATGCTTGTACCCATTTGGACCTGTCTTTGGCTCCGGCCTCATTGGTCATGCGTTGACCCGGTTTTTACCGTATACAACATTATAAAATCCAAATAGAAAAATAACTAACCGTACCTTTTTGTGTAATTGCTGTCAACAATATAAAAATGGTAGTAGACTTTGCTAGAATTATTTGGCTTATCTAAGCAACAAAGTCTATATACTTTTCATATATTAAAGAGTAGTATAAAAGTTCTAGACTAAACTAAGGTATCATGATCCTTCTCAAGGATTTTTAGTAAAAAAACAAACAAAAAAGGAATTATCAATCGCAGAAGTTCGTATACATAATAAGGTTGGAAAAATTGAACTCTCTCAAACATACCATATGATAAAAGTACCAAGCCAATTGCTAAAATGAGTATTCGAGAACCTGACGTAGGGGATAGTTCCTTTTCCATCGACATTTTCTTCATTTTGGGCTTTTGATTTCTCCTCCTCCATTCTACAATACCTTCAGTTTATTGGAATGAGAATACCATGTAGGGGTGATTTTAATTGGGTGTCATAAACTTGCACATTAAATAATTAGGGGGTTATGAATATAAAAGACTTTAGAATTATGAATATTACTAATTAGTCATAATTCTAATACTAATTAAGAGTAGAAGTTATGAAGATGAAGGGAGTGTGAGTTATGGAGACGACTTTTTAAAATAAAATAATTGAGAAAAATGATATAAAAAGATAAATAGAAATGATGGCCATAGAGAGGTACCACATTACATTGTCTATACTTAGCTTTATATTACATATAGATTGTTCTGCTTTTATATTCTGTCAAACTTGGTATATACTAGATTCTTACAATAAATCATTAATATACCACAACGTTTGCCTTATACCCCAAATCCCCCGGCCCACTGCCTCTGCCTTTTGTAGAAAAGCATTACTTATGACTTGGTTGGTTAAAGCAGGAGCGGCAAACGGAGGGTCGAGTCGAATATGAGCGGGTTCGAAAATGTATTCAACCCACCCATATTTAACATGAATAGAAAATAGGTTAACCGACAAGTAATATAGTATCATATTATGCATGGCTTTAAGAATAGTCACGTGAGAACACAAGCTAAAACCCAAAATAAGCTTACGTTCTTAGAAAAATTAATAAAAAATGAAATTTAAAAATTTAACATTTTTTAAAAAAATATAAGAAAAAAAGATAATAAAATAATACTTCATACCAATTTATATGAAACTCTTTCCTTTTTAGTCAATCCAAAAAGAATGGCACCTTTCTTTTAGTAACAATTCAACTTTAAATTTATCTTTTTACCCTTAATGAAATGATTTCTAGCCATACAAATTTCTATGGTTTGTTTTAGACTATAAGTTTTAAAAGTCTTAATTTATTTCTTAAACTTTTGTTTTAGACTATAAGTTTTAAAAGTCTTAATTTATTTCTTAAACTTCTTGCCTAATCAAACACCTAGTCTCTTAGAAACTTTCTATGGTGTACTAATGTATTAATATGCTCTTAGCTTGAGGGGAGTGTAGTTGGTGAATACTCATGGGTTATCCATGTTCTATGATGGATAATATGGGTTGATCCATATTTGACTCACTTCTGAACTTGTTGGATAACCAAGGGCAATTCGCAGAATTGCCCTTCTTTTGGGGTCGTCTTTAAATTTTGCCTCTCATATTTGAAATCTTTAAATTTTGGTCTTCGGCTAAAACCCATGGGTTCCAAGTTTGAACCCCCACTCAGTTAAAAATTTAAAAAAAATCCGCAAGGCAGAGTTTAAATTTCGCTATGCCCCCATCAGCATACAATTGTTAAGGAATTACCAAAGTTATGCCGGACCCGGCATACTTATGCCTTATGGGCAGACTTGGCATAAGTATGCCGAGTCCGGCATAACTTTGGTAATTCCTTCACAAGTTTATACCGGGTCCGGCATACTTATGGGCAAACTTTTAATGGGCAAACTTTTAGTTAAGCCTTAACTAAAAGTATTTTCCTAGTTATGCCTTATGGGGCAAACTTTTAGTTAAGGCATAACTAAAAGTATGCCCCATAAGACATAACTTTTCCTTAAGCCATAGACTTTGTCTTATAAGGCAAATTTTTAGTAATGCCGTAAGGAAAAGTTCCGCCTTATGGGGCATACTTTTAGTTATGCCTTAAGGGGCATACTTTTAGTTGTGCCTTAACTAAAAGTCTACCCCATAAGGCATAACTAGGAAAAGACTTTTAGTTAAGGCTTAACTAAAAGTTTGTCCATAAGTATCTTAGGACCCGGCATAAACTTGTTAAGGAATAACCAAAGTTATGCCGGACCCGGCATACTTATGCCAAGTCCGCCCATAAGGCATGAGTATGCGCGCGTCCGTATAACTTCTAAGTAATTCCTTAACAAGTGTATGCCGGTCCAAAGATACACGCGACCCAAACCTTTCCTTGCAATTTTTTTTTTTTAAAAAAAAATTATGCTTGAGCAGGGATTCGAACCCAGAACCTCATGATTTCTGTATGAACACTCAGGGTTGCAACATGAAGGGCAAAAATTAAAAATCAACAATATGAGGGGCATAATTTAAGGACCACAAATATGAGGGGCAAAATTTATAGACCACCCCAAAAGAAAGGCAATCTGCCCAAAATAATGGATAACCAACATATTTAAAATGGGTTGGGTCAGATGGATAACCATTAATTTTAACCATGTTGCAACCTCTGGGTTGAAGGTATGGCTGTCTAGGGAACGAGATGGGATTTTGGGGGGACCGAGGGGATGAGGGGCCTAAAATGTTGGCCCATCCCATCCCACTACCCGGTTTTAGTGGGTCGGGCCTTAGTGGGATTGTAAGGGGCCTAAGTGCGACCTTTTAAAAAAACAAGAGTTGTGTTAAAATTATTTAAGAACTAATATAAATTAAAAGAGAAAAGTACACGGACGGCCCCAAAATAATTACCCTAAAATGCCCCAAAACTATATATCCAGATGCCCCCAAAACTATGATACCAGTATGGTATCGCCTTATCTCTTATATATCATGATGGTTACTTGCCTGTTTCTTGATAAAAAAAAAATCATGATAGTATCACAGAGGACTTCTTTCATTTTAAGAAAAATACTCATTAGTCCTCTATGAAACTCATATAGTATATATAATATACTGACAGGGCATCATAGAGGATCATATTCATTTATTCAAAAATCACACTTTTCTCAAAAAAAATCCATGATAATATATACATATATTGAGATGGTATCATGGAGGGATGCTTCAGTCTTTTAATGAGACACTCTCCCAGTCCTCCATAATACCATCATGGTATATAAATATATTGAGATGGTATCATGGGGAAGGATTTTGGGCGACGGGTTCTTGGATAAATAGTTTCGGCCAGACTACATAGAAGAGAAATAGTTTATGAGGGAGCATGGTCGGATAAATATTTTGCCTTTTATGGGCATTTTGTGTTGTTTTCCCAAACTAAAAATAGGTGATAGTGTGATATAAGGTAAAGAATGCTAAAAAAAATTAAAGCTAAAGCCTTTAATTTTATCAAATAAAACGTTGAAATTTTACATAAGTTAGTACAATTGCTAGTTTTATTTTGATTTCTAATCTTTTATCTTTTAAACTTGCAAACGACATGGTACATTCTAACAATTTTGTATAATAATAAAAAGTTATCACCTTATTAAGGTTCTAATTTTGAAATAATTATGAGGAAGTGCCGTTGGAATTGACAAATGTTGTTGTTGTTCCATGATTTTAATGTTGTATCGCTTTCACTGGTTAGTATCTCATTGTAGGTCGCCTCTTTTTCTTCACTTAATTTTAGGTGACCAAATTTTTTCTTTCTGTATAGATATAATTTCCAAACAAGACCAAAATCTATAAGTTGTGCTATGCTAATAAATGGTCTGTGCTCTTCGATTTGAAACTATTGCTCCACTAAAAAGGTTCTCCGAAGCTACTTATGATGCTTGAATAATTCGTAAATTCCTAGGCAATTTAGAAAGAATTGGAAATTGCTTTTCATGCTCCTTCCAGTACTTTAATAATAACGAATTTCCTTCATCGTCATCAATATTTTCCAATCTTTATGTATTGCAAACATCAAGGTCATTTTGATATGACATTTGTGAATCAACACTCAGTTTATTAAAACTAGTGCACTTCTCCGCGTGATTGAAATCATTAGTTTTTTTTTTTTATCGGATGTCCCCGACGGGACGAAATCATTAGTAAATTTACACAAACTAATAGTTGCTAGTTTATTATCGTTTGAGAAGTTAATCAGACTCTTTACTTACAATTGTAGATCTTTTGAGGTATTCTTTAAAATTTTAAGCTATTAATAATGTAATTTAGTTTTAATTTGCATGCATATTCGAAATATGTAAGTGTAATTCACAGAAATTATATTAACAACCATTTATCAACAATAAAAATTTAATCTGTTATCTACATGTACTCTGAATCTCAAACCTTTACGGATGTAGGGAGTAATATAGAAGAATTCTCAAAAGATATGGTTATTAATATGAGATTTGATTTTATATAAAAACATGGTACACAAATATATACATTTAATTCTACATGTCTGTTTCCGATATGACCTACTTCCTTAATTCTATTTTTAATATTCACATGTTTCCCTTCAGACACTATAATTTCCATGCAAATAATCTTTGAAACACAAAAGAATAAAATAATTTATAAGCATATTACTAATAGAAAAATTAGGAACTTATTAGTTAGTAAATTATATACAAAAGTGAATAAAAAATTGCAAAAAAGGAGATTAAAGAAAAATACAATTGCTGACCATAGAGAAGTGCCACATCACCTTATTCATATATATATATATATATATATATATATATATTCTGAGCTATAGTAAAAGATTCAGTTTCATTACTTGCTAATCTTTGATAATTTTCATAAATATGTTTAGCACTTTGCCATATGTTGTTGGTACACTCATCTACAGTTGGTGAAACAAACTAGAATTCTCAACACAAATATATATAATCACTGATAGCCAAATTACAGCTATAACACTCAAACTACTGAATTACAATGAAAAATGCGGAAATCAAGTAACTAAGGGTAGAGATAAGAGTAGGGATGATAATTTAGACTGAGAAAGGGGATGAGACGAACATATAGTTTCTTCATAATGCACATAACCTATTCTCTCTAACCGTTAGTCCCTTTTAATCTGTTGCCATTTGGGCCTGGATCCCAGATAAAGCACTCTAACATTTTACTCGGCCCAACGGTCTCAACTGGATTCGTCTTGTTTATCACTTCTAGCCCATAGGCCCTTATGGTGTCAGGTTGGTTCACAACAATATTCCCGTCCTAACAAAGAACCTTGTCCTCAAGGTTCGAGTCAAGAACAGTTGTTACATCTCGGAGATTTCGGATTGTTGCGTTGTGAGTAGACTAATGCGAGCCTAAGGTGAATATGAAGTCCTTACGAGATTAAGAAAAGTAGTAGATAGCTTAAAGTGCATACCATAAGATTTTGAAGTCATATGAATATGTGAAATTAAATTCATTGAAGGAAGTGAAATGTAAGTCATGTTTGGAAAGGTTTTCGCATTAGTTGAGTTGATGCGTATTTAGTAATGTCCTGAGGAGCTGCTATAGGGCCTCTTAGATGGTTAATGAAGTGTTAAATGTTACACCTCGAGAAATTCCCCGTTAGCGTACAGTGAATAGGCCATCGAAGGGTAGAAAATATACGACGTTTTGATAAGCAAGAAATAGCACTTGGGGGTCCTAATTAAGATTTCCAAATACATTCGAGGTAAGAGGAGGAAGTTGTTAAGAAAAGCGAGTCACATGTTGTGTATCGGATAAGAACCTCGAGTATTGAGTTAACAACGTTCTAATGGTACCTTGAGGAAGAGTTATAACATCCCTTAGATTGGTATTGAGGTATTAAACAAGTGTTAAGAAGGTTCCATAAGGATCGGAGATCAAACGAGTCGACGAGAACAAGTCTCAAAAAACTGGGCAAACCTACGGCCAGACATACTGGCCGTATAAAATGTATGGACCGTATGTCCAACCGTAGATCCAACCCGGTATACGATATCTCTTTGGACCGGATCTACGGCCAAACATACGGCGAGAAAACATACGATCGTATATTGGTCCGTAGATCTCGGTCGGGATCGAACTCAAATTAATATAAGGGACCTCTCCTCATTTCATCTTTCACCTCCACAACTCAAGACTTCTCTAGAACATTCCATACACTTCAATCACAAGAAAACAATAGAAATCAAAGATCAACAACAAGAATTAAGGAGAATCAAGTGTATGAAACCCTATTAAAAGAGCGCCAATGCGAGGATCCCAAATTGAAGTATTATAAAGGTGTGCAGTTCCCAAAGAAAAAGTCACCATTTGAAGTCTTAGCAGATGGGGTTCTCAGATACCGAGGCAGGCTATGTGTTCCAAACGTTGCTGAATTGCATCGTCGAATTCTAGAAGAAGCTCATTATTCTCGGTATTCTATCCATCCAGGAGCGACGAAGATGTATCATGATCTCAAAATGATGTACTGGTGGGATGGTATGAAAAGAGACATAGCAGAATTTGTAGCCCAATGTCCAAATTGCCAGCAAGTGAAGGTAGAACATCAAAAGCCGGGGGGATTATTGCAAGCTATAGAAATTCCTACTTGGAAATGGGAAGTGATCAACATGGATTTTATTGTAGGATTGCCCCGTTCCCGAGGTAAACATGATTCCATATGGGTGGTCGTGGATAGATTGACGAAAGCAGCTCATTTTCTCCCAGTTAGAATCACATACTCAGCAGAAGATTATGCGAGGCTGTATATCAAGGAAATTGTAAGACTTCATGGAGTCCCGATATCTATTATTTCAGACAGAGGAACACAGTTTACAGCTAAGTTCTGGAGATCTTTTCAAGAAGGTCTAGGTACTCAAGTAAGGCTTAGCACGACATTTCATCCGCAAACTGACGGACAAGCCGAGCGTACTATACAGACCTTGGAAGATATGCTAAGGGCATGTGTTTTAGATTTTGATGGTAGTTGGGATGACCACTTACCCCTAATCGAGTTCGCATATAATAATAGCTATCATTCCAGTATCCAAATGGCTCCGTATGAAGCTTTGTATGGAAGAAAGTGTAGATCTCCAATTGGATGGTTTGAAATCGGAGAAGTACAATTAATAGGCCCCGAATTGATTCAACAAGCTGTAGAAAAAGTCAAGATGATCCGAGATCGATTATTGACAGCCCAAAGTCGCCAAAAATCTTATGCGGACAACCGCCGGCGAGATTTAGAATTTCAAATCGATGATTGGGTATTCCTAAAAGTGTCACCGATGAAAGGGGTGATGAGATTTGGTAAGAAAGGGAAGTTGAGTCCTCGATACATTGGACCCTATAAGATCATCCGCAAGGTGGGTCAAGTAGCTTACGAATTGGATTTGCCTTCAGAGCTTGAGCTAGTTCATCCAGTATTTCATGTCTCAATGCTCTACAAATGTGTTGGAGATCCCACAAGGATTGTGCCAGTAGATGATGTTCAGATTACAGAAAAGCTAGTCTATGAAGAAGTGCCTATTGCCATAGTAGACAGGCAAGTACGAAGGCTTCGGAATAAGGAGATAGCTTCAGTTAAGGTCCTATGGCGAAATAACAACCGAGAAGAGATGACTTGGGAAGCGAAAGAGAAGATGAAATCTACATATCCGCATTTATTCCAGCCCCCAGAAGAGATCCATGACGAGACGTCGAAATGATAAGGTATGTATGCTTTTCTTTTATGCACGTGGGTCGTGTGTGGCCAGTTTATATTGCTATTGTGTTGTGGCCCTGTGAGGCAATGATATTATGGGTTGTTGTGACAGGATGGTAGTGTCATATTATAGGGGAAACTCTGGCGAAATTTTTCTAGAATCCCCGATAATTTAACATTCGAGGACGAATGTTCCAAAAGGGGGGAAGAATGTTACACCTTGGGAAATTCCCCGTTAGCGTACAGTGAATAGGCCATCGAAGGGTAGAAAATATACGACGTTTTGATAAGCAAGAAATAGCACTTGGGGGTCCTAATTAAGATTTCCAAAGACATTCGAGGTAAGAGGAGGAAGTTGTTGAGAAAAGCGAGTCACATGTTGTGTATCGGATAAGAATCTAGAGTATTGAGTTAACAACGTTATAATGGTACCTTGAGGAAGAGTTATAATGTCCCTTAGATTGGTATTGAGGTATTAAACAAGTGTTAAGAAGGTTCCATAAGGATCGGATATCAAACGGGTCGACGAGAACAAGTCTCGGAAAACTGGGCAAACCTACGGCCAGACATACTGGCTGTATAAAATGTATGGACCGTATGTACAACCGTAGATCCAGCACAGTATACCATATCTCACTGGATCAGATCTACGGCCAAACATACGGCCAGTAGAAAACATACGGACCATATGTTGGTCCATAGATCTCGGTCGGGACTGAACTCAAATTAATATAAGGGACCTCTCCTCATTTCATTTTCATTTCATCTTTCACCTCCACAACTCAAGACTTCTCTAGAACATTCCATACATTTCAATCACAAGAAAACAATAGAAATCAAAGATCAACAACAAGAATTGAGGAGAATCAAGTGTATGAAACCCCATTAAAGTCATCTAAACCAAGAAATCCCAAGAGAGATGAAATAGGGTTTTGGTGGGAAAGGTGTATTACCATTCAAGGCTTGTTTCTCCATCATCTAAGGTAAGTTTCATGATCTTCCTATGTTGCTTGAAGTATTAGTAGGTTGAAACAAATGGATTGTAGAAGGGTATAGAAAATTGGTCATAAATGTGTGAATAGTGCCATTATTGAATAGTAGTTTATAAATACGTTATAAACGACATTTAGAACATGTAATGAGTATTGTATGAGAAAGAGCGCGATAATGGACTTTGGTCATGGTTATGGAGAATTGTAGTGAAATTATGAATTGTGGGCAATGTAATTAGATGATGCATATTGTTTATGCTATCGTGATTGTCGTTATGAATATTGGGAGTTGATATGGAATATGGAGGAAAGTAGTATAAACAAAGGAAATGCTGCCCAATTTTCTCTAGCTTTAGTAAGTACGTTTTCATGATTGATTAGCTAATGACGACACGAATTCCCTTGAAGGTATAAATGAGTGCATTAAAGGAGAACGAGCAAGCGATAGAATAGCTAAACGACAAATGTATGTGAGGCTAGCCCTTTCTTCTAAGGCATGAGTCCTATGGCATGAATTTCTTCTTTTATTATGAATGTTCCATCTTCAAGAAGACCATGAGTCCTTGTTCATGAATAGCCACACGAGATAAGAGATATGTTACGATTATGATAACGATAATGACAAGCTTAAGTCTAGAGATGCTATAGACTATGATATGATGTTCCAATTAAGCTAATGAAGCTATCCATAGCCCATTGATGTTGATCATTATATACACTCACCTTATTCTTGTTCCTTCAAGGTGAGGCAGGATACTTACGAATGTTCCATAATGAAGTCGGGGGTCTACGACCTTACGTCACCCCGATAGAGTATGATTATCTATGAGTCTCTATGCATGCATTATGATGAGTTATGATAAGCATATTACTATGAGCATATTATGATGAGCATATGATGATATTACACCGCGCCTATATGGACGGGCAGTCACCACCAAGGCGGGTAGCTATACACCATGGCCAGACGGCATGGGCATACACCACTAGTGGGCAGCATGAGATGGTACCCCGGACGCGGGAGGCCTGGACGCAGGCTAATGTTATTGACTATCACACCGTACCTTTATGGTCGGGAAGCTTATACAGTTATGCATATATGACATGATGATGATTATGACAGTAAGCTAGTATGCATTATCGCTGGTATGAGTCAGTCAATTACATATTGCTCCTTGATTGATGTCTCCTCATTTCATTGATATCTTATTATTGTTTATGCCTTACATACTCAGTACAATATTCGTACTGACGTCCGTTTTCTTTGGACGCTGTGTTCATGCCCACAGGTAGGCAGGGAGGTGATCCAAACTCGTAGGAGTTAGTAGCTGTCTTGAGAGCACTCCATTTTCTGGAGGTGCGATTGATCATTCTTTTGGCACATATATGTATATATTCATGATTTGGGTACGACGGGGTCCTGTCCCGTCCATATGTCTAGTACTCTAGTAGAGGCTTGTAGATACGCAGTGTGGGTGGTATGGTCCCATAGGCTTTATGTATATGTATGCATATGTCATTTTGATAGCCAATGGGCTTATGTTTATAAAAGTAAATATGTTTCAAATGTTAATAGATTCTTATGATTATGAGCATATGTTATAAATGAGAGTAGATGAGTAATAGTATGAGCGGTGTTCGGTGGTTAGCCCCGGATACCCGTCATGGCCCGTAGCTCGAGTCGTGACATTAAACAAGTGCCAAGAAGACTCCATAAGGATTTGAGATCAAGCGAATCAACAAAAACATTTTTGGGAAAGGTGAGTTATACGGCCACTTATATGGTCCGTATAACTTTATACGGCCCGTATAAGGGTCCGTATAACAGTTACAGTGTAGGGTCATCACTGGCGGTATTATATGGTCACTTATACGAACCGTATAAGTGTCCGTATAATCACGTCGGGCAACTTTATTTTCTTGTTATAAATAGATGACCCAAGTTCCTATTTTTCATTTCCCATCTTCTCCATAACTCTTGAGAGCTCTAGAATATTCCACACACCATATCAACACACATCCAAGAGAAATCAAAGATCAACTGGCAAGAATCAAGATATCCATGTGTTGGAAGACTTGCTAAGGTTAGTAGACTTCAAGAATTTCTTAGGTATTGAAGCTAAAGTTTTCATATAAGTTGATAACTTGCTCCAAAGCTCTTTTTTATGAGGTAAAAGGTTAGTTTTCATAATTATTTCATGTTATTAAGAATGCTTAGTTGTTGAATAACTAGGGTGGAAGGAGAAAGTAGAAGCTGAGGTCTAAATGTAGATTTCATGATGTTTGTGAGTAGTAAACTAACTTGAGTCATGATTCTTAATATGCTATGGATATAATCTTGCTATGAAGGGTATTAATGATGACAAGGAAGTGTTGTATAAAATTGTGCAAATGGTGGATGTGAAGTTGTTGATGTAAGTTGAATATGAGAATGAACTTTGAGACTTAATTGAATATGACTACTTGAGTATGATATTGTGGATGTTATTATGGTTGTTTGGGGGTTGTTTTGCGATATGGTGGAAGTCGATGAAATAGGGGAAATGCTGCCCAATTTTTGTTAGCTCATGAGTTATTCTAGTTTGAATTTAAGAGTGTCCTTAGAACTTAACCTTCGTATAAATCCTTTTAAATGTAGATTTCTCAAGCCTTGGCGGTGAACGTTAGATAGCTGAGAAGAAAAGCATAACCCTTCTTCTTAAGGCATGTTCCCATTTGTCGTATACCTTCACATGAATTCCATAACGTCTTCCATGATGACTTCATTTCCTAGAATCATTAAAGCTCACAGTTCTTGATATTCCCATGACACTATTGGTCCCATCCTATGATAGTTGATCTTCTATGGAAAGGTATAATGAAAATGACGATGACGATGATAATGTTGATGATACTTATGTACTCCTGTGTATACACATGTATATATATATATATATATATATAGATATATATATATATATATCTAAGTATGACTATTAAGAACACCGAGCTTATATGGCCGTGTATGATATCTATCGCGTGCGCACCGCTGCAGTTGGGTACGGATAACACTGAGCCTTGGTAGAGCCAGGTATGTATAATACCGAACCTTGTTATGGTCGGGTACGTAAGACACCGAACCTCTATGGTCGGGTATGATACTACAATATGTATAAGTGTATGTAATGGAAGGTTCCTGTTACACCCCTCATGTTCGTAGTGGTAGAACCTATGATTTCCTAGTCGGGTATGCCCTTGAAATAGAGACCCGAGCCCGAGTTTGAAGGTAGAAAATATCTTACCCCGTGTACAAGGGTACCAATAGATATTCCTGGCAATCTATAGAGTTAAAAGTTGAGCGAATCAAGTCGACGCGATCGGAACTGAACCAGAAAAACCTGCGCAGACACCAGTCATCTTCGACGGGTCGTCGACATGTTCAATGGACCATCGACATGCGGCGTCGATGGGATCCCGCAGCCATGCATTTACAGGAGTAGGTTGACGGGCAAGTTAATGGATCGTCGACATGTCGACGGGCCGTCGACCCGCTCATCGAGCCCGACCGCTGTAGCCTTTTTGGCTTCCAAGTATAAATAGGTGGTCCACGACCTTATTTGATATTTTCCTCTTTCCAAAAATTAGAAAAACCCTAATATATTCTCTCCCAATATTTTTCATCATATTAGTGAAGATTTGCCAAGCCTCGGACCCCATAAACCCGAGATGGTGAAGAAGAAGGTTGCTTCTAGGGTTTCTTCAAGTTGTGAAGTTTAGGGAATTGAAGTTGAGGTGATTCTTGGGATTATTGAGGTATGTAAATGATTTCTACCCTTATATTTAAGTTGGTTATCAAGAGTTTAGTGATGTTAAGTGAAGAGAAGGTAATTGTGGAAGTGTTAAGTTGATGAAGGGCAATGTAGTGATATAGGGTTGTTTTAGGAGATGATTGGAAATGGGTTTATGTATATTTTGATATATATATATATATATATATATATATATATATATATATATATATATATATATATATATATATATATATATATATATATATATATATATATGTTGTCATTGTTGATGTGAGTATTGTAGTTGATGTGGGATCGAATGAGAAGTTGGAGAGTTGTAAGCTTACAAGGAAATTATTGTCTATAGTTCGTTGAGCTTTATGGGTATTTGAGGATGGCTAGTAAGCGAAGTAAATAGCCTAATTACGCCCTATATTATCTTAATTGTAGACTTGCAAGTTCAAGAGGTAGAAGTTGGGTGATTGCGTATACTTCAAGGTATGATAAGACTAACCTTTCCTTCTTTTGGCATGATCCTATGATATGATCCAACAAGCGAGTAAGCGAGATTTCATATTACTCTACTCTTAGAAGTATTAGGAGTACTTCAGTCTTTGATATTCAGGTACCCTATTTATGAGTGATCCTTCTGTTCATAGGCCCTGTCTTATGTAGCCAGTCCTGTGTATACAGTTCATTCATGCAATACATTTATTATATATTATGTATATTGACCAGTGACTAGAAGGCGTTATATATGCACACATATTAGGCGTTATACACGCGAATATTAGACATATGCAAAGTATGAGAAGTGATATAGGCGTTATATACACATTAATACTATGATGATGATATTGATTATGGCCACAGAGGAGCCAATATGATATGACGAGATGCCATAGAGGCTTACAGGCATTACATACGCACATACATCAGGCGTTATATACGCACTCATATAGATGCACGGTCATCATTGATAGGTATGAGCATTCATATTATGTGCCCATAGAGGCATTATCAGTTACGCAGATTTATGCAGATTTAGGCAGATACTAGTTCATACAAGTACATGCAGTCAGTCATTCGCCTTTGTGAGTTCAGATTTTATCCATGATTGTATATTTAGATATATGTTGTTCTTATACCTTACATACTCGGTACATTATCCGTACTGACTCCCCGTTGCTCGGGGGGCTACGTTCATACCGCGGTACGGGGAGATAGACGGTGGTCCCGGCTCGGTAGGACCTCTAGATCTAGCAGTGGTCAGTACGCTCCATTCGATCCGGAGCTACAGTCAGTTTTAGTATGCCTCTTTTGAGATGTGTATGCATATGGGTATGACGGGGCCTTATCCCGTCCTTTCTACAACTTTCATTCCAGTAGAGGTCTGTAGACAGTTGTATGTAGTAGTCAGATGATGTAGCCTTGTCAGCTTCTATTCTTTTGTGTACAGTATATGTAGCTGCCTAGCTGGCTTACACTGTTCTTCCGCATGTTGTGTATACATTTGTAGATTGTACAGAGTTCTGATGTTTCCTTTTTATAAGATTAATTTATGCCATTTATGGGCCTTTGATGTTCAGTATGTCTCAGATAAGTATTTAGGGGTGTTTGGTCGCTAGAGGTCAGACTCCCGTCACGGCTCATCGATTTGGGACGTGACAGTTCCCATTAGAAAAAGGGTAAACGAATACGATGAACGTCGCTAGAGGTATAAATGGCTCTATCACCCCATGACTCTTCTTTCTTATGTTATCGTTCATGCTTCTATTATGTTATTGATTATGCTTTACATACTCAGTACATTATCCGTACTGACGTCCTTTTATTTGTGGACGCTGCGTGCGTCATACCGTAGGTGGACGAGGGAGATAGACTTGACCCATAGACTCGCTTGTTCGAGATCGCATAGAGGAGCTCCATTTGATTCGGAGCTGCAGCTGTTGGTACTATTCTTTTGTGTATATACATATGGGCATGGCGAGGCCCTGTCCCGTCCTTATGATCATGTTTCATACTCTTCTTAGAGGCTCATAGACAGTCATGTAGATGTCTTTTGCCTTGTCGGCTCATATTTTTGGTATATTATTTTGTTAGCCTCGTCGGCTTGTGTATATGTATATAGGCGTAGTTGTTGACGTGATATAAAAGTGTTTTAGCCATTGGAAATGGTATTATTGAGGCATAGAGTTTGTTGATAAGCTATGTGGCTTACCTAGATATGAATGTGAATGTACGACGACAGGTGGCTGGGTGGGTTAGCTCCGGGGTGCCCGTCATGGCCCTCTGGTTGGGTCGTGACAAAAGTGGTATCATGTTCAGTTTCATCTTAGGATGTGTCTACGAGCCGTGTCCAGTAGATTCTTGTTTATTGGTATATTGCGTGCCACACTTATAAACAGGAGGCTGGGGGCATTTAGGAAGGGATGACCTTCTTTCTTCATAGATCGTGCGATAGAGCTATGATATAAGGATTTCTCTTTCCTTAACCGTGTGCTATGTATTTCAAAAATGCCTGTAAAGAGGAAAGCTACGGTTCCCCAAGGCCAAGACAAATGTGGCTTAAACGTCAATAAAAGAGTACCACCAACGAATATAGAGGAGGGTGAGTCCCAGAATGCGATTCAATCTCAGTCCTCTCACTCATTGCCTATTTCTAAGGAGCACGAGGGAGTCTCAACCCCAGCTCTAGCACCCCCAGCTCCTCCAGCAGAGGTTTCGAGCCAAGAGATGAAAGACGCCATTCAATTATTGACTCAATTGGTTGCCGCTCAGGCCCAGTGGCAAGGTATGGGTCATGGTGATAGGGCGGTTAGTGTAAGAGCCCGTGATTTTATTAGCTTGAACCCTCCGGAGTTCTTTGGGTCAAAGATGGATGAGGACCCTCAAAACTTTATTGATGGAATGTTGAGGACACTACGGTTAATGCACGATTCCGACTTTGAATCGGTTGAGTTAGCATTAGGTAGATTGCGGGATGTAGCGGTTCATTGGTATACGGTTTGGTTGTCTTCTAGGGGAGTCAATGCATCTCCCCCGGTATGGCAAGAATTTGTTGATGCTTTCTACGATATTACTTGCCCCCAGAGGTTCGGCGGGCTAGAGCCGACAAGTTCTCGAATCTTAGGCAAGGAAACATGAGTGCTTTAGAGTATAGTCTCCGCTTCAATTCTTTGGCTAGGTATGCTCCAGCCATGGTAGCGGACATGGGTGATCGAGTGCACCGATTTGTGAGAGGCTTAGGGCCACATTTGATGGATAAGTACTTGACCTCATCCCCTCAGGACAATATGGATATTTCTTGCATTCAATCCCACGCCGTAATTTGGAGGAAAGCCAACAACCGCAAAGAGGTGAGCGTGAGCTTGACAGAGGTTATAACAAGATGGCTAGATCTTCGGATCTAACTAGTGAGTTTAGAGAAGAGCAAATACAGCAGTTTTCTAGTCATTCAGGCCATTCTATGACTAGTGCACCTCCACGATTTACGAGTTAGAGATTTGACAGGTCTACTCACTCCGAGCCGAGTCAGAGTTTTAGAGCTTGTGTTCTCATTACAGAGGCGACTTGGGTCAGGCAAGGCATCTGCCACGACCCAACCAGAGGGCCATGACGGGCACCCGGAGCTAACACACCGAGCACCTCTAAACATACATCTCATAATCATTTTTGGGTGGACTATAAAGATAGCTCATGGATATCATAATCTGTAAGGACATATATCACAACATAACAGCATATCTCTGTATAATCTTCAACAATTATGCCCATCGTCATCAGCCGACAAAGCTACTAAAATGTTATACAACGATATGAACCGGTAGGGTTATGAACCGTCTAACTGTACACACACATGTATACAAGCTTCTACATAGAATACAAGTGACCATGAAGAACAATACTAATAGGCATCGACTCAAGTAAATGGAGTGCTCTTGATATTCTACGATAAAGCACCTACGGATCGATCCATCTCCCCCTACGGGCACATGAGCGGCGTCCACAAAAAAAAAAAAAAAGAACGCCAGTATGAATAATGTACTGAGTATGTAAGGCATGAATAATAACATAACAAGAAATATGAAACATAACATTAGATTAAGATAACCTGTACATCTGATTGCCTCATAAGGCGAAAACCATGCATGCTTGGCTTTCAAAAGAAAATATGTCTCAAATACATATATAACATAAATCATTAGCCCGCGTCCGGGGTAACCATCTCATGCCGCCCACTAGTGGTGCTGCCCGGCCATATAGGCACGGTGTTATTATCATTATTCATAAGCCGCCCACTACGCCCACCGTAGTGCTGCTGCCCGGTCGTATAGGCACGGTGTTAATATCTTACATCAAGCATGCATGAGAGCCCAACTAAAAGCTACGACTCTATCCGAGTGACGTAAGTTCGGTAACCTCCAATTTATATTATGGAACAATCATCATCGCTATATCTCACCTTGAAGGAACAATTATTATAAGGTGAGATCAACAACAATGAGTAAAATCGAGAAAATCATGAAATAAACTCAATAACCTCATAATAGCATTAAAATCATAAGCTTTGGAATTTCTAGAATTAATATCATCATTGTGATGTTCATCATAGAAAACATCTCATCTTTAGTATCATAAGAAGCTTTTAAGAATCATTAACTTCTCCTCAAATCTTAACATAATTACTAAACAAATTCATAAACATGAAACTAATATGAAATCTTACCTCAAAATTCAAAAACACTTCAATTCCATGGTTTCTCCACCTTAAAAATACTTACCCCAACATCTTCAAGAAGAGGAGACAAGTGTAGACCTCACTTGAAAACCTTTAACCACTTTAATCTTCACTTTGCTCCTTGGTTTGGGCTTGGAAACATGTTGGAATATGTTTGGAGAAATTTCTAGGACTTGAGGCTATGTTAAAAATGAAATAAAAATAACCCAAAATTTTCATATAGACTTGTAGGAATATATGTGCATGTTGTAGAAGTTGGAAGAAGGTTCTAGAGGATTTGGGATAAGTTTAGAGAGGTTTGGAGAATGGATGAATATTATGGGAGATTCTAGAGAGGTGTGGAGGTGAGAGATGATGAGAAATTGATGAAAAATGATGAGTTGGATGATTTAAGGGGTATATATAATAGTCCAATATGGTTTTGGGCTAGTGAGCCAAAATTGTTGGGCCTTTTTAAGTGGTTTCTAGAATTTCCGCGTAGGTTCGCGGGTTTCTAACAATCCGTTTTAAAATGCCCATAACTCCCTACTCCGATGTCATATCGACGAATGGTTTGTTGCATTGGAAACTAGACTCGACGAAATTCATTTTAGGCTCTTGAAACACCTCAAAACTCCTGATATACCCAGAGATATACCCCTCAAAATTTGACCCAAAATTTCTGTCCAAAATTCTGCCAACTTTTTTCAAATTTTCGTCAAACTTATTTTCTTCGATTTTCTTGATCCCGGAATCTTCCAAAACTATCCATACATGATATTTGTCATTAATCATACTTGATAATAGTCATGTCCTTTGGTTCCAAGGTTGTCCTTCCCGGTTACGACTTACGAGATTGTAATTCATCCTTTACTTCATCATTACGTACTTCCCGTGGCTTGTACCTTCCAAAACTTCATGGGACGTCTCTAATACTCCATTAATACGGTGAAATGCATGGCGTGCTCATGCTCTGAATGTGCGAGGTGTAACTTCCTTCCCCCCTTAGAAGCATTCGTCTTCGAATGTTGTAGCTTGTGAGCTTACGATGCTATCATTAATTTCTTGCAATGGTTGTCCTCCTTCAGTTCCTGATATCCATGCTCTTATACTATGGGCTCATCAGTCTTCTTTTATATTCTCACAATCCTCATGTAGACTTGTCGAACTCATTCATTAGTTTCATATCCTCATGTTCTTATATATGTACCCAGTGGTCAACTGATATCTAGCTTTCGTCCTGGGACCTGTTGCCATTAGGATGGTCTTCACTCATAATTGCTACGACTCTCTGTCGGTCTGTGAGCACTCTTACTTGTTGTACTCTTTTGCCTTACTCCTTATTTCTCTACTAGTAGACAAATTCTCTTGTTCAGATATGACACCTTTCCTTGCTTGCTTCTCTAGTGCTACTTTAGATTATCCTTTTTTTTTTTTTTTTTTTTTTTTTTTTGTATTCGTCGACCTTTTACCATTCTACTGGCTGTTTCATTACGGCGATTGTTTATATAGTTCTATGTCATACACTCACACAATTGATATAATCGACGACTTGGAATTTCACAACTTACGAGGTACTTTCTAACCTCAGGCAGTACTGATGTCTTGCTATCCATAGGCACACTATCTTCCCTTCCTTTGAAGATCATTGAACTTTCCTATAAATGTTCTTCTTTTAAAGCTTTCATCTCTTCTAGTGATACAAGTTCTTTTTAGTAACCCCAATTGTCCCTTATACTTATCCTTGGTCACATGCGTCCTTTCTCACTCCTTCTGCTACCCCTTGGAGTACTTTACTGCATATCTAAATGTACCTAAAATTTCTTCGGTGCGAGTGATTCGAGTCATAGTCCGGAATACAACGTATCACATTGGCGAAACTTATTATCCTTCCATATTTGTCTCCTGATATACCTGCATCTAATCCATTCTCACTTTTCTTCAGCACATTCTTGATATATTGGTTCATCTCAAATTTTGGCTTCTTCAAGCCAGTACATTTCCCTCTTTTGAACTTGGGAATATTATAGTTCATCTTAGAACTGAATTTGTTCTTCCCCCCCTTTTAAGGGATGTTCTCATATACCAGTAACTTTTGAGTATTAACCGTCTTGATAGTAATCTGGCCGACCTTAGCGATCCTTCAACTCCTCTATTCCATATAATGCCGGAGTTCCTTTCATCACATGGTTTAACTTATTTATTTTTTGCCAGTTGAGTTCTTGTATCAAATCAAAATGATTATACACATCGGATACAATTCAGATGCCTTCTTTATTGTCTCTTCACCTCTACCTTTCATGACTAGTAATCCTCTAGGCTAATGATTTAATGGGGACATCAAAATTCATTAGGCCCCTTATGGACTGTCCGACTATACCACACTCCTTTACCCCTAGTCTTCCTCCACGACCACCTTCTTAATATCCTTGAAATTCTCCTTGCTCTAGGTTCCCAATTCCGATTTATGTCTATACTATACCAATAAAAGTTGATACTCCACACCACCCATTCCCACGAGTCGTCCTTTCATTATCTTAGCTCATTTTATCCCGTAATTCTTCTTAACTACTTGTTTGCATCACAGCTATGCATCATAGTCCTTCTAGTGTTCTGTCGGTTCTTGTTCTTATCATGAAATCCTCACAAAGTACACCATTTCCTTTCTTCTTTCATCAAGTCTTCATCTTCCTTTATGATACTACAACTTACACACACACACACACACACACACACACACACACACACACACACATATATATATATATATATATATATATATATATATATATATATATATATATATATATATATATATATCTCAAATTTCTCGATTTTCTTCATGATCTTATCTTTGCATCTTTCACACAACCATTGTCTTATAGTTTCAATTTTTTTTTCCTTGGGCAAGCCTACTGACTTATTAACCCTCTCCTTGTTGTCGGCGGCCACATAATTCCCTTTAACCATTTCATTAACACCTCCTCCTTCCTTTAGTCCTCATAGTTCCTTTTGTTTTCTTTTACTCGTAAAACGCCTATTTCCATTAGTCATCCTTTACTCTTAGGTTAGGAAACTTTGGAGTATTTCGTTATGAGTGTGAATCCCTTTTGACGCTGAAAATCTCTTCTTAGAGTACTTTCTCCCCTTAAATAGGTGTACCAATCATGTGTTCACATCCATTCTCTTGGTTAAAACTCAGGAGCTTAAAATTTCCTCGTTGCCCTCATAAGACCTGTTTATTTCTTCTCAAGGATGCGCCCTTGTCCATTATTTACAACCTTCTTGATTCTGGTTATGAAGATATATAGGTTGGTTCCGGGGTCCTTACGTTCAGCCTTTGTCACGTACAACATTACTCTATCTCCCGTTGATTTATTTAAATTTGATCCTATTGCCTGCTTTCCTGCTTTCGTCCTAACCTTTTCCTCAAATATATTACCTAATCCTCAATGTGTATACGTTTTCCTTTTCCAGGTTTCTCTCCCCTTCATGATATCATGATCTTTTTTTTCCTAATGCTCATGCTTACATATTTGGTCGTGTTACCGCTGTCTGACTTTAATTCCCAAGAAAACCCAATCCTGATTCTTTTCATAGTGCTAGCTACCTCAATTTTGACATACGGCACAATCAATATTTTTAACATGTCGTAACATCAATTATAAGGGTATACATAATTCTCGATGTAGCCACTCGTGACTTATCTTTTTATCGCTTTCCAACACCTTTTCTTGTGAGATATTCCGTTGCCATTTGATTTTGTCCTGAATCTGTGGCTCTAATACATCTCCCATCTCTTTTTGCCCAGCTAGCCAGAGAATTCTAATTGTAAAGCTCATATGCTCCTAATTTCCCTCGGGCTATTCTGGTTCCTCATATTTTTTTTCGTACGTCTAAATCTGTTACGTCCTAACTGTGAATGTTGGCGATACAACTTTACTTAAAAATCTTTGCTCATACTTGTACCTTGTCTCTTTGTCTAAGATAATCAACCTCACATCACTTACTTTCTTGTAGAAACCGAATCGATCCTTGCAATACTTTATCTTCACTTTTACATCTACTCTCTTCTATCCTTACACATAAACCGACATCGCACATAATTTGTCTATCGTCAATAATCTTCACAACACCCGTCCGAAATTTTTTTGAGATAAATCCTCCTTATAAGGATTAGCTAGAAATACACCACATATTCCTAAGGTTGATACAATTCCTACTTCCTTCGACGGCCAAGCAACATCACATTTAGAAGTTACATAAACAATCCGTAAAAACAATCATAATTGCAATCCAACTGTCACACCCTAATTTCTGTTAGGGCGTGATGGGCACCCGACCCTTATTTAGGGCTGAGCGAACCCGCTGACTCTCGTAATACTCGTAAACATGCTAGGCCCCCAAATCATGACATAAATGTATAATGAAAGCTTTTCGAAGAATAATATGCTTTTCATCTTTATCAAATCAAATAAAATCTGTAACATACGAAACTTGTAACACAATGCATAATAATACATCGGCTTACATGGCCACTTACCAATCGACATCTTATACACACGACAGCTGTGTGCAAAGTCTCTAATATAACTCAGGTACCATAGCAAAAGCACTCGACTTGGCAACACTCCGGGAGGAAATAGAGCTCGCCAATCAATTTGGAACATCCTCTACTAACATCTTCTACTCATACGGGTGTACTGCGTGGCATGAAACACATTGAAGAAAGAGAGGTCGATACGGAATATATACCGAGTATGTAAAACATGGAATACGATTGAGCGGGATCATACTAAAGTAAAGAATATGGAAAATCATAAGACTTGCCTTTGAAAACATATATCATGCATGTCAATATCATATAATCATAGTATAAACATATAGCGTGTCCCGGCCCTCTAGTGAGGGACTCGGTAAGTAAAATCATCATATGCATGAACATATAATGTGCCCCAGCCCTCTAGAGAGGGACGCGGTAAGTAAAATCATCATATCATGTACATATAACATGCCCCGGCCCTCTAGTGAGGGACGCGGTGAATGAAGTCATCATATGCCATCCTGGCCGCCTCCCCCATCTCATCATGTCATCATATATATATATATATATATATATATATATATATATATATATATATATGCCCGTGCCCTCTAGTGAGGGACGCGGTGAATCATATCATGTACATATAACATGCCCGGCCCTCTAGTGAACGCGGTGGAACGGTGGAACACGAATACATGCCCACAGCCGGGACGCGATGAAGGACATATTGTGGCACGAGCAGAGTAGTGAGAAACCATATGCACACAAATCATCATTACAGACTCAATGAGATAGTCTAAACGGGCAGTCATTTGAAAATCGGGACAATAGTTATATCAAATGCCTTTCGGACACTACTCGGAAACATATCAAACATCATAAACATACTAAGGAACTGTAGGGATCATAGTCATCGTCAAACCAATCCGAGCCCGCCTATGAAAGTTACGGGCCTTATACATTATAGGATCATTTATGAGCATATTAAAGCCATCCGGTTCTGTCTATGAAAGTTACGGACATTTTTAGACATAGGATCTTTTAAAGAACAAAAAAATTCTTTATGCGACATTTGGAATTCAATCATGCATAAGACTTAAGAACCATAGTCCGAACATATGTAGAATGTCAACATTAAGAAACAAATAAGAATCATAAACATGCTCGGGACCTAAGAGTGGAGTTACCCCAAGGCACAAATCATGTCATACCTTACTTCCGTCTAAGACATGCCAAAAGAAGGAAAAAGTAAGCTTTACATACCTCGTTCGCTTCCTAAGTTAATCCAAACTTAAGTCTCGGCTTCTCAGAATCTACAACAACGTCATTAAGCATCAACCATTAGTTATAAGCACCGAAGGATTAAATTCCAAGTCATCATTTTATCTACAGAAATTCGGGCAGCATGTCCCCTATAAATTCAACAACCCCGAGAATTCAACTCGGCCAAATCTTCGACAACAGTACCAACAACCATATAAACGACATCAATAATTTATTTCAAATGCATTCTAACATTAATAACCCCTTTCTACATAATTCGACGGCATTCATTTATATTCAATTCAACTACATATATTCAAACCAACATCGACGATCACGTTCAAGTACTAATCAAAGAACATTCGGCAAGATTCAAGAACATTTCAAACAATCTCAAATATTCAATTAATCAAACTAATACCATGGAACCCGAAACAGCCACGACTCAACATGAACAACTTTAATATATTTCTTTCTTCAAAAACTCATAAACTACATCAACAATCCACACATTTAAAACATTATTATCATAAATACAAACTATATTTAATTCATTAGCTTAAAAAACAGCCCACACACGATTTTGTCTTCAACTTAATTCATTAAACCTTTATTTACATCATAGAATCCACAAACAACAATAAAAATACTAAATAAAATTTAGTTCATTCCTTGTCACAAAACAGCCCATACTCACGGCTCCAACATCAACATACAAAGTTTCATGAATTTCATCCATTTCTACACTATTCCCTCCGTTCTAATCGTTAAAACTCGAATAAACTTGTTAACAATGAAAAGGAACCTTAATATTACCTTAAGTATGCAGCCACCACGTCCACCCTCTTCTTCTTGGTTGATTTTTAGCTCAAATTGAAGCAACGACGTACGTCTTTTCTCTTTATGGGCTTGAATTCGGGGCGCGAATTTTGGTCAAATTAATTTTCTCTCTAGGATCTCCTCTCCCTTTTTCTCAGAATTTTCTGGGTGTTTTGGTATGAAAAATAGGAGAAAAGGCTGATATTTCATTTAAAGGTGTGGGTAATGGGCACGACCCGGCTTCTTGGGCTCGGTTGGGCAGCCCCCTGACCTTTCTTCCAAAACGTTCATATCTTCTTATCCCGATGTCTCCTGTGAACCCACAACCTATGGTTGGAAAGCTATTTCAATTATCTACAACTTTCATTCTGGGAGTTTTCCCGAATTCCAAACTCATAATACCGTTTTGGCCCCTCAAAGTCGAGATCACCGAAGACGTTTTCTTAAATCGCCCTTTTGGAGGGCTTACCTCGATTTTTAGCTTATGGGTCCTTCTTAGGACTTGCTCAACTTCACATGTACTACCCATATATCTCTTCAAATGTCATGTGGGTCCCACCTTAACTTGCACTTTGGCCTTTTCATGAAAATTTTATTTCAACTTCTAGCCCACAATTTCCCTTAATATTCCATACCCCGATAAAATTCATAAGCAACTTGTGCATTAAAATAAATCGGAGGTCAAAAAAGTCTCAAACTCGTATCCCGAACTAGTCTTGTCCTAAACTTATCATCGTTAGCTCGGATTATCCCAACGTACAAAATACGGGATATAACACCAACTTACCTAACCATTTCTCATTCTTGAGTTCAAGGTCGTCATTAACACCTGAAGTAACTTGGGCATAATGATTCTCGAATAGTACCAACTATCAAATATTAGAATCCTTGAAGTTGAATGGCTTGGTGACTCTAAATCCCAATGTAAACTCACGTCATGAAAGTTTAAGCAGATTACAGTGCCCATCATTGACCGTCTGATCTTATGTATGTATGTATGTATATATATATATATATATATATATATATATATATATATATATATATAAACTTCTAGAGAAACCTTTCCCCTACTCGTTAGCTGACATATCTAGTATTTAGGTACATTGGGACAATCCAGGTTGACCATGATAAGTTAGGGACAAAACTATTCCAGGATCTGAGAAGTCAAGACTTTAACTACGATTTTGTTTTAAAGACATGAGTTGCTTATGATTTTTGTGGCATGGAATAGGGAAATTTGGGGTCAAAAGTTATTTTTGGAAAGTAATTAGTTCATGAAAATGAAAAAAAAAAAAAAAAGAGGGCATGTGGCCCGACCCACGTGAGGGTGTGAACCGTAGCCGCTGTGGATGGTTATAATATGTAATAGAAGATGAATAAGTGGTCATCTTTTCCATCTTCAACACTTAGAGAAAAATCAAGAAGCTTGGAGAAAAACAAGAAGGCCATTCGGCCATGGAGGAGAAAAGTGAAGACCAAAAATAGCCATCAAAAAAATTTGTTTCTTAGCAAATCAACTAAGTGGTCCCTTCAATGTGGAGTTGTTATTTGAGCCAACAAACCACTTGTTTTCATCCTTTGCCAACCTTAGCAGGAGTGAAGAAGTTGAGTGAAGAAGGTAAGGTTTAATCTTCCTTTTTATATGTTATGAATGGTTTGTGCATGTTGTAGTATGAGGAAATGAATGAAATTCATGGAATTATGGGTGTTGGATTGTAGCCGTGTGTTATACCTCGCATTTTGTACATTTGGATATCCCGAGTCAATGGCGGGAAATTAAGGACAAGGTTATATTTTTTCGGTTTTGTTAAGAGTGCCTAAGATGCATGTTCATCTTTTGTTGATATGGAGCATTAAGGGCAAATTTGGAATAAGGAAATTAAGGGCAATTGCAAAACAAAATAATAAATAAAAATATTTCATGAAATAGCCATGGAAAACCAAAGTGGCCATGTATAGTGGAAAGTGGGCCCCACCCATGGTTGGCCAATATTTTCATGCTATGAGATGGCACATATGTACATTACATATTTGTGGAGCTATATATATACACGTCGTGGAATGACTAAGCGAGACTACAAATTCATCTTTTATGGTTAAGAAAATTCTAGAAAATTTGAGAAAAATTGGAGGAAAATAAAGGGCACATGACCGGCCATGTACTGCTTATATTTATATATATATATATATATATATGTATAAGTTATAACCAAGCAAGACCAAATTCATCTTTTCCACTTTGGAAATTTCAAGAAACTAGAAGAAAAAAAGGAAGAAGGAGAAAAACGGCCATGGGCTGGCCGAATTGGTCATGGAAGACTTGATCAAGAAAAATTATTTTCTCTCAGCTTTCCTACTAATTGGAAGGTCCTCGTCGACGTGGAGTAGTTGTTGGAACAAGAAAATCACTCATTGT
>NW_026727645.1:0-31695 GCF_029784015.1 Lycium ferocissimum
TATCCACACAATTTGAAGAGCCAACGCCGCCATACAACCATCAATCAAATAACGATTCGGTCCCATCACGTAACGATTCACTCTATCTCATATGCTACAATAGTGCAACGTATCTAGCCAACGAATCAAACTCAGACTATACTCTCGAACGAACGCCGTTCGCTAAATACAAAGATCTATCAACTCCATCTCGCCTCCTCTGCGGAGAGCGGGGAAGTGACGAAGACCTCCGCAACTCGTCCCCATGCGCTAGAGGAACATTCTCGCCCCTAGATAACTCCCAAGACTCATACCAATTAATAGCTACCTCCCGCCATCGATACGAAGCCAACTCAACAGACTCAGTCTCAGAGGCCCTCATTATCCTCAATGTACACTACATCTGCCGAATAAATTCCTGTGGATCATCCTCAGGCTTTGACTCAAAAAACTCTGGAGGATTACAATTCAAGAAGTCATTAACCCTCAAACTATCAGACCTGTCTGCATGCTCAACTCTGAGTCCATGCCACCGCGGGCACTTACACTAATCTGGTCGGCCAACGTACTACATCTCTCATGGCCCCTATCCTCCGCCCTTGGGCGAGAGGCCGGAGGCTCGGTGCGGGGCCTCGGGAGCTGACAGTGGTGTTGCCCCCTAAACTAGAGCTACTGCTGCTCCAAGCTCCTCTGGAGGTGGCGATGTAGCAGAGCTCGCTGACTGGACTACCGTCTCAGGCATAAATTGGACAAGGGCTCTAGTAACTCTCCGAGTTTGACTAGTATCTCCTGCTACTAATTTGTCCCTACGAAGCGTAGTCGCTTTCTTTAGAGCGTAAGCGAAAATACAACAATTCGTTAGGAGGGATTATCACGATAACATAGCTACTATCGCACGATCTAGAGTAAGAAGGAAAGATGACATCCTAAATGTCCTGTAGCTTCCTATTTATAGATGTGGTGCACAACACACTGATAAACAAGACTCTACTAGACACGGTCAGTAGATACTCCGAAGATGAACCGCTCTGATACCACTTTTTTCACGACCCAAACCGATGGGCCTTGACTAGTGCCCGAGCTGGACACTCATATACAAACCTGTTGGATATGATCAGACTGAAACTAAGAACAACATAGAAATCTGTAAAAGCATGTTGTATACCTATAATGTCATATATTAGAATGAACCTGTCTCCTAAGGAGTCACCGCTAACCAAGCATAATAAAATATACAAGCCGACAAGGCTGCCTCTATACATGGAACATCCAAAACGTACTACGTCTATATAGCTGACCGGAACATATATACAACCCACATATGTCCACAGACCTTTAAGAGTATTATAGTGAAGTTTGATGGGACAGGGCCTCGCTGTACCCCGAATATGCATAAGTTTAAATCAAAAAGGTCTGTACTAAGATGGCACAAGCTCTAGAATAATGGAGATCTCAAGCGAGTGACGAAGTCCTGGGCGGCGGATCGCCAGCCCAGGTGTCTACCTGCGGGCATGAAACGCAGCCCCCAAAGAAAGAGGGTCAGTACGAAAAATATACTGAATATGTAAAGCATGAAGTACGGTAATGAAGATCATGACTGAATGAAAAGATGATCAGGAGATAAGTATGATAATCAAGGGATACTAATGCATTTGTGCCTTAAGAGATGAGTCATGTATATATATATATATATTCGGTATACCGTATCCGGCCCATTATGGGACTCGGTGAGATAATAATATATACCATACCCGACCCATTATAGGTGTTATATCCGATATTTTTGCATATTCGAAAAATGCGAAATAATTTTGACTTGTAAGGAATGAGGCCATATTTGGATCTTACTTAGTATGAGTGTGTCGACTATGAAAATATTGGTGTGAAAATACCGAGGAGGGATAGGAGACAAAATTGGAATTTTGAAAACTTGTTCATGAATTACAAAAAAATTTAGCCAACAAGTGGGCTCAAAAAAAAAACAAAAAAAACAAGAAGAAAAACAAGGCCAACCCCGAGGGTGGCGGCCATGGCATGAAAAAAAAATAGGAAAAAGGGATCAAGCCCAATACAATTTATCCATGTGATAAATTAATAAAAGAGCAATTATTCATCAAATCCTAGAATTTTCAAGACAAGAGAAGAGAGAAAAACAAAGAAAAACAAGAAGAACAAAGAGAGGGCCATTCGACGCATAGTCCCAAATTTTTGCCCTCAAAAATCTTGTTCCAAAAATTATTTTCTTGTGGTATTTCCACTAACTCAAAGGCTTCTCTACAACTTGGTGTAGTTGTTTTGGAAAATAGAGCCTTGTTCAACCAATTCAACATCTTGGTTAAGTGAAGAAGTTAGAAGAAAAAGGTAATAATTAATCCCTTTTTATTATGTTGTGAAGGGTTGTTTGTGTTGTAGTATGTAGAGATGAGTAGAATTTATGAAAATATGGAAGTTTGCATGGTGGGTGTGCTAGTGTGCATGTGGCCGTATGTGTGTCATGTTGTATAGTTGAGATGAGTTGAATTTTATGAGGTATTCTAGTTGTGGTTATGGTGGACTTTGTATTAGAAATGAAAGTTGAATGAAAAATTGATTGAAGTTGGAAAGAACATGTTGGCGTATGGTATGTGGTTAGTGGAATAGAAATGAATTAATTTTGTTGGGTATGGTAATTATGTGGTTACGATCCTTGTATTATGTATGGAAGTCAAATGGTTTAAGTTGGCATGAAGATGGATTGTAGGAAAGTATGTCATTTTAATGTGATTTCATGATATTATGATAATGAAATTGTTAAAGTGTAAATTGTTGTGATGGCGATGAATTAGTAAGTAGGGAATGTGTTAAGATGGTTTTGTTGCATGTGTAGGAATTTTAGATGGAATATGGAAATTGATGGAATTGTTGAATATTGGATATATAGCTTGGAATGTTCTTGGTTTATGTCTGAATTATCTTATATTAGTATGTAAACATGAAAATATTGATATTGACTCATAAGGGCAAAGTTGGATTGGGGAGTTGTTGCATTATTTGGAAAAGAAGACTATTTATGCTAGAATGCGTTTCTAGCATATTGTTGATGTTGTTTGTATTATTGTTGGTATGGTTGCTGCTATTTTTGGCCGAGTTTAAATCTCGGGGATGTCGTATGTATATAGGGGAAGTGCCCAAATTTGCAGCAGACGAATAGTGAATTAAAGATTTGAATTATAAAAGTCTTACTATTGCCAATTGGTAAACATGACCATTTGTAGATTTTGGGCGGCTTCGGGAATTAACTCCGGACGAGCGTAACGCGCGACTAAGGTATGTAAAGTCTTGCCCTTCATTTCTTTAGCATGTTAAACGTAATAGACCGGACGCGAGCCTTAGATATGACTCTTGTTTCTCGAAATCAGTGAAATTGGCCCCATTTCATTCGATAAGATTGAATTAGTTTCTTTAGATTGTCGTCAAAGTGATTTATGTGTATGCAACCTTCACAAACGGAGTCGGGTTGTTCCAAAACTCTCATGAATGACTCCATAAGGTCTATGATCCATAATTTGAGTTCACCACCACGATTGACCCCGGGTGGGCCGGTCAGAGACCTCCTCTATGGTTTTGTTTGACTTATTTTTACACCTTACTTAAAAGAACTTCGATCATTGTTCCGTTTGACAAATGATAAATGTAATGAGTCTATAATACGAGTTTGATATGTGCTACGATCCTAGAAACATGATTTGATATACTTAATGCGTGCCATCCCAAAGAAGCGAGACATGTACGCTATGGGCGACGTCGACTTCTTTAAGATGATCACATCATTTGAATTGTTCTGTTTGTTAAAGCACGACCACTCGACCATTCCGTTGAACCCCATGGTATATTTGATATGTACGAACAATCTCGAAGTGCGCTTTGACACTAATCGGTCACAACGAAAGGTACATCCTATGACTTTTTATTTGGATTGTCTATTGAGGTTTGATCTATATGCATATGTTTACGCTTATTACATTTTTTTGTGCAAGTCACGATGTGTCTTTTCCTTTGACTCGGGCCAGGACATGATCTCGTGCGCACTTCTGCATTATTCACCGAGTCCCTCATACTTGCGGGCCGGGACACGTTATGTGTATGTTTATGATATGATGATACGGGGATGGCGGCGGGATGGCACATGATGATTATTCACGAGACCCGCGATAGAGGGGCGGGACACGTTATGTATACATGATACTGTGATTCGACATGCATGATTCCATATTACCGAGGTCCCTTAACAAAGGGCAGGGACACGCTATTTGCACATATGATATATGATTTTGTTATACATGATTTCGCCTCGGGTCCCTTATCGAGGAGGGTAGGACCGTTATATGTTCATACTGATGTTATATGATACGTATGCATTATTTGTCTTTGGCGTTACGTTTCGGTCTCGGATAAAGTACTCACCTTTTGTACTTCGGACTCGACTATAGCCCCGTTTGTTATATTTACGGATCTCCGATTCAGGAAGTATGACTCATAGCTATACCTTTATCTCCGGCTCTTGTGTAGTTCAGCCGGTTACATTTCTATACTCCTTGTTCAAACTATGATTATATTGGTTTCATTTTTAGCTTTACATACTCGATACATTTTCTTGACCCCCGTTCTTCGGAGTACTTGCGTTATGTCGCGGTACAATTTTCAGCACCTTGTGATCTGTGCTTGACTTAAGGACACTTTGTTCCGCTACTTGAAGTGCTCTGTTGATCAAGGGCTTGTATTTTGGTATATACAGCCTACTAGCCGTATCGTTTACGTATATATGGTCATCGGGGTGGGCGGACCACTGTCCGTCATATGGTCTGTTAGCATAATGCGATTGGGGCACAGACATGTATGTAGGTTATCTACTCGGAAGTAGGTATGTATGAGATTGCGACATGAGTAACTACGCACTTCTTTATGATGATCTTAACGGCTTATGTATGAGTCCATGTATGTATATGCTTTCGTGCAATGTATTCTATATTTGTATGAATACGTATATCTAATCTTGATTAGCTAGTTAGTACGCCAACTGCGGGAGGTGGGTACGTATGGGTGCCCATCCCAGACACCTTGGAGTCGCGGCGCACGGGGTGGGTCGTGACAAAGGTAATGCTCAGAAACGGTTTGTCCTCGGAGATGTCTACGAGCCGTGTCTAGTAGAGTCTTGTTTATCGGTGTGTTGTGCGCCACATCTATAAACGAGGCTCGGGACATTTAGGATGTTACCCTTTCTTTGGCTCTTAGATCGTGCGTTGGGCGTGTTATCGGATGTTTTCTTCTGCGACGAGAATTTATGTTTTTCGAGCGATGCCTGCGAAGAAGGCGACGGCGCCCGAGAAGGGCAAAAGCGGTGCCGAACGGAACGGAGGACTGCGCCGGGCCCGAAGAGGATTCTTAGGGCCCGCGCACACGGTGCACGACCATGCCGATGTTGTGCCCGGTCGGAGGGCTACTACACCCCTCGGAGGAGAGCGGGAGCGACTCGCTTTAGCTCCCGGAGAACTCGGCGCCGGAGCCTCCCGGCTCTCGGCTAGGGGCGGAGGATAGGGCAATGAGGGGGAGGCTGTTCGATTGTTGACGACGCGAGTCGCGGGCCGAGGGCTCGCGGCACGCGGGGGGGGAGATGATGATGATAGACGTGACGGTCGGGGGGTCCACGTTTCGACTGTAGCCCCCCGGGGGTTTTAGGGGTTTGGCAAAACCGGGGACCCCAGTTTTTCCCGGCAAAATGCGGCGCTGTTGGGGGGCGAGTGGGGGCTTGAGCCCAGTCTTGGTTTTCCCATAAATTGGGGGGATGTTGCTTTTAAATTGGTAGGGAGTCCGGGGCCTCCGGGGGGGGGTGCTCCCGTCTTGGGATAATTTTTGTACCCGTTTTTACCAATTTTTTAGCTAAAGAACCGGCGGGCCCAAAGTTGGGGTTTTTCTTTTAAAAAGCGAGCGGGAAATGGGAGTAAAATTTTGGGGTTTTGGAAAAAAACCCGAAAATATACTATGGGGGCCGATATGGAGGACGGGGGAGAATGCACCGGTATGCGATGGGATTGGATGATTGCACAGGTTGATAGTTGTATGGCGATGGCGTCGCGATATGGAACTTGTCCCTTTAGTTACGGGCTTATGCGCGGGGCATGGAGGACCGGCCAGAGGCATCGGCCGATAGAGAGCGTGATAGGAAGGCCGAAGGGCTAGATCGGTTGAGTATTTCGGGAAGCCTCGGCGGTCGGCCTCGCGGCGGCATAGTGGATACTTTTATCGGCCCGGCCGTAAATACGCCTCCACGGATCCACGGGTAAAGGCGGTTTGATGATAATAGTACTCGGGAGCGGGCCGAGTTCTAGGGCCATGGGTTTGCAACAAAACGAGGGGTTTGGTCGGAAAAAGTTATCTATGCCTCGGTGTCCTCAATGCGGCAAGCGCCATCGGGAGAATGTCGTCTTATCACGGAGCACTTTCTCTTGTGGCCGTCGGGGCCATACTTTGAGAGAGTGCCCATTTGGGGGCGGTTCGGGTGGTTCGGCTCGGCCAGGCTGGATCGATTCTTGGCTCGTTTCTCCTTCGGTAGCCATGCGTCTGCGGGCGAGGCATGGCCGCACCCGGCGGGCCGCGGCGGGGGCCGTGGCGGGGCTCCGGTTCTAGCGGTCCTTCGAACCGCCTATGCTTTGACTAGCCGGCGGGACCCGAGCGTCACCAAATGCGGACCGGGTATATTATTCGTCTTTTTCTTTAGAAATATGTGCATTGATAGATTTATACTACAGTATATTAAGTGATTTTCTCCTTTTGGGTGTTAGTGAAAGTAAGGTAAAAATCCAAATCACTAGAACCATTTGAGATAGCTATACATATATAGATGGAAATAGATATTGAGAATTCGGAAGGGCGATGTGGTAATTGTGTGGTTGAACCGGGGTGGGACCGCTACGAGAAATTTCCAAAAAAAAAAAAATTATTAAGACCACGACACTTTGCCCTAAATTACGTAACAAAGGTGGAATTGTGGGGCAATTGGCGTAATTATTGCATTAAGACGCATAGAAGTTTCGAGTTAAGCGTCTTTGAGACGGAGCAGTGCAGGATGGGTGACCCCCTAGGAAGGATATGAAAATTTTCACAAGTGTAGGTATAAGAGACAAATGGGAATTTGGGGTAACCTAAAGGAAAAGAGAATGTGTAGAGTGGCTAGCACCCTTACAGGAGTCGCGCGACGAAAGCGAGACTAAATGGGTGAAAAGGAGAAAGTGCAATATCGCTCGGGAATTAGAGCGAATTTGAATAGCGGTTGGAAACGTTTGCAAGTAATATAGTAGAAAGCGTATATGTATGTGTATGAATTTCCTCGGTGACCATATTGATGAAGAGAGTCCCGGCGACTAATGTTGCGATAGACGAAAGGTATTGCTAAAAGGAACACATAAAACAAAGCGGAAGTTAGGATACAAATGTTATAAAATAGACCGACCACGATTACGCTACAAGTTTAGGTCGAAAAAAAATGGATATTTGGAAAAGAAAATGAGTACGGACATTAGAAAAGATGAAGGATAAGAAGTGTGATTAAGCAAAATCTTGAAAGAGCCGACGGACGACACCTAAAACTATTTGTGTGGAAATTTGACGAACAAGTCTATAAATGAGTGAATAGGTGATGATGAAAAACAAAAGTGAGATCAAGGGTTCGGAAAGGAAACACCCTTTGTATTAAGAACAAGATATGCGTAAGTGAGATTTTATTTGGGGACTTGACCTATGAATTATTTTACAATGCCTAAATTGGGTAAGTAGGAATTGAAAAAGGATTCGAATGAGAATGTGGAAACATCGCGAACGGATATGTGGTAACAGCTCTTGCGGTGAGACAACCGACAATAAAGGAAATGTTATGTATCAAAAGGTTTAAGAGAGGAGTTCAGATAAGAATCTGAGGGATATTGCGAATGGAAATATTGTAAATGTACCCTTGCAACAACGCAACAACGATAAGGAAGTGTTATGTATAAGAGAGTAAGAAAGGGGCCTAAGGGCATGCGTAGGGATAACGGAGTTCCATAAGGATATAAATTTATTTGCTATAGTCGATTGGATGTTTTGATGAAATAACTCGTGGTGCAACGATCACGGTGAGTAATGAAACGTTGATGGGGGAAATTTTGTAAGTCAACGAGCGTTAGTGGAAGTGGTCTGACTCTGATCATAACTCTGTATGTCATACTTCTACGCCTCTGATTTTGATGAGGCTCTATCTATTATGCCTGCAGCCCTTACGAATACGATTATGTTTACGCCGATATATCTGCGCACGTCGACTGCGATCACGGATGCATCGACATGCCCTTCGTCGACTCGACTACGGATACGTCCGACATAGTTCGGTACATCGGCTCGATTACGGGTGTCCGATGATATGTACTTACGTAACGTCATCTATTATGAATACATTTGATATAACGTGGGATTACGATAACGTTGTAAGGAGCCAGAAGTGTGACAAGAGGTGAAAGGTGTTGATGGCTAGACCGAAAAAGAAAGGACAATAACATTGTTAAATATAGAAGCAAAAGGTATCTTGCAGGATAGAACAAGCGAGTTGTAAAATGAATACCCCACGGGGCGCTCGATTAAATACGAGTACGTAGTTGGCAAGAGGACCTTCCCCAAAACTTTGTAAGACCTATAAGGCTAATTTAACATTCGAGGACGAATGTTCTAAAGAGAGAGGAGGATGTTATATCCGGTATTTTGCATATTCGGAAAATGCGAAATAATTTTGACTTGTAAGGAATGAGGCCATATTTGGATCTTACTTAGTATGAGTGTGTCGGCTATGAAAATATTGGTGTGAAAATACCGAGGAGGGATAGGAGACAAAATTGGAATTTTGAAAACTTGTTCATGAATTACAAAAAAAATTTAGCCAACAAGTGGGCTCAAAAAAAAAAAACAAAAAAAACAAGAAGAAAAACAAGGCCCAACCCAAGGGTGTGGCCATGGCATGAAAAAAAAATAGAGAGAGAGAGAGAGAAAAGGGATCCAAGCCCAATACAATTTATCCATGTGATAAATTAATAAAGAGAACAGTATTCATCAAATCCCCTAAATTTTCAAGACAAAGAGAAAGAGAAAAACAAGAAAAACAAGAAGAACAAAGAGAGGGCCATTCGGCCATAGTCCCAAATTTTTGCCCTCAAAAAATCTTGTTCCAAAAATTATTTTCTTGTGGTATTTCCACTAACTCAGAGGCTTCTCTACAACTTGGTGTAGTTGTTTTGGAAAATAGAGCACTTGTTCAACCAATTCAACATCTTGGTTAAGTGAAGAAGTTAGAAGAAAAAGGTAATAATTAATCCCTTTTTATTATGTTGTGAAGGGTTGTTTGTGTTGTAGTATGTAGAGATGAGTAAAATTTATGAAAATATGAAGTTTGCATGGTGGGTGTGCTAGTGTGCATGTGGCCGTATGTGTGTCATGTTGTATAGTTGAGATGAGTTGAATTTTATGAAGGGTATTCTAGTTGTGGTTATGGTGGACTTTGTATTAGAAATGAAAGTTGAATGAAAAATTGATTGAAGTTGGAAAGAACATGTTGGCCGTATGGTATGTGGTTAGTGGAATAGAAATGAATTAATTTTGTTGGGTATGGTAATTATGTGGTTCTGATCCTTTGTATGTATGGAAGTTAAATGGTTTAAGTTGTGTCACACTGATTATGTTAGGGTGTGATGGGCACCCGACCCTTATTTGGGGCCGAGCGAACCCGCTGACTCACCTAATACTCATAATTACGCTGGCTTTCAAATCATGACACAAATGTACAACGAAAATTTATCGAAGAACAATATACTTTTGTCTTTCTCAAATCAAATAAAATCTTGCAACATATGAAACTTATAACACAACGCATAATAATATACCGGCTTACATAGCCATTTACATAACCCTAGGCATCTAATACCCCTGTATTTTCTATGAGAATCTCTAACACGAAACATGAATTCATATCATAATACTTTGACTCAGGCCCCGTACTCCGAGCAAGCTGGAGCTCGCCAATCATTTGGAACACCTCTACTAATCATCGGCTCACACAGGTGTACAACGCGGCATGACGCAGCCCGAAGAAAGGGGGTCGATGCTGAATATGTCGCGAGCATGTAAAGCGTGAAATATAATAGCGGGATTATACCGAAATAAGGAGTACGAGAAAAACCATAAAACTTGCCTTTAAAAACATATATCATGTATGTCATTTCCATAAATTCATCAAGTATGCATATAACGTGCCCCGGCCCCCTCGTGAGGGACGCGGTGAATAAAATCATCGTATACACATCTACATATACATATAACGTGCCCCGGCCCTCTAATAAGGGACGCGGTAGTAAAATCACATCATATGCATGTACATGTAACGTGCCCCGGCCCCCCATGGAGGGACGCGGTAAAAGGGAATCATCATGTGCCATCCTGGCCACCTCCCCCATATCATTATATCGTTATATCCCGCATTTTGTGCAATCGGATAATTCAAGACAATCGCGGGAAGACGATAAGCAAGGCCACATTTTATTTTGTTTGGCATATGAGGCTGCTTGTGAAAAATTTAGAAGTGGAGTTAATGAGGAAGGTCAAGGGCATAAAGGGAAATTCGCAATATGACTCGTGGGATTATGGAAGAAAGACGAAGGGCAAAGTTGGAAGTTGGAAAATTTGTTTTCATGAATTACAGAACTAGCCCAAAATATAAGTGGGCTTGAATATTTTGTTAGAAAAATTTAGGCCTAACCGGCTATAAGGTATGGGCTAGGCCCAAAATTAATTCATGCATGGTATTAAATAAGATGACCAAGTCATCTCTATCATAACAATTTCTAGAATTTTCAAGAAAAGAAGAACAAAACAAGAAAGGAGAAAATCTAGAGGCCATTCGGCCAAAAGAAAAATTCAAGAAAAATTGACAAAAATTTCTTTAAAAATCATTTCCTACCAATTCAAGGGTCCCTAGCAAGGTGGAGTGGTTTTGGAGCAAGAGGAACACCTATTTCTATAAGTTGGAATCTCTACTCAAGTGAAAATTGAAGAAAAGGTGAGGTTTGACTCTTCTTGCATGTTATGGATGATTTTGCATGTGTAGTGTGTAAGAAAATGGATGAAATTCATGGAAGAGAAAAAAAGATGGTGTGGCCGTGTATATATATATATATATATATATATATGTGTGTGTGTGTGTAGAAATCATGTTCTAATTAATTTATCTAGTGTTTGGTTATTATTGTTGTGAATACTATATTGATAATGGAAATTGAATGAATTTGGAGAGAACGTGGTTGTGTGTGTGCATGATATGGCCGTGTAGTGTGTGGTGTGTATGTGGCCGTGTATACTTGATGTATAGTCATGTATATTGGTGAGTTGTGAAAGAATAATAGCGAGTTGTAATTAACATCTTAGTCGTTGTGAAGTAGATGTTATATCGCAAATAAAGACTTGATAAGTTTGGTGAAGTATTGGCAATTGGAAGATTGTGTATATTGAAAAATAATGTTCTTGCATGGATAGCATGTAATGATATTAGTATGATGTTGATGGAATATATATTATAAGGTTGCTATTGTGTTCATCGAAGACGGAAGGTTATGAAGAAAGTAGTAAATTGAGATCATGCATTTTGAATGGAGTATGTGAATTGCTAGTGTAATTGTTGAATTATGTTAGTAGTTTGGCCGGGTTTGAATTCCCGGATTGTGATTGATGAAGGATTTTGGCTATATTGAATGTTGAGGATGGTATATTTACAAAGGAAGTCTTTGCCAAAATTTCGGTAGCCAAGTGTTTTCCTTGAGGTTCTAACTCTAAGAATCCCAATAAGAGTTTTGGTAAACATGACCAATTTTGCGATTTTGACGAGATTGCGACGTGAATTTGGAATAGAAAAAGGAGCGGAAAGAGGTATGTAAGGCTTCACCCTTCTTTCTATGGCATGTCTTAGACGTACTAAGTTGGATACGGACCTCGGGGACCATTCCTTCCCTAGAAATCTGAGATTGAAAATAGTTACTATTCATTCAGTAGAATTGAACTAGAAATGGTGCGGAATGTTGCAAAACTTCTTAAACCCCTAGAACTTGCATAAAGAGGACCCGATTATCTTAAATCATTATAAATAATGCTATGACACGTAGTATATGTAAATATGTCAATGATGACCGTGATAACGATAACGCTAAGAAAGAACATATGTCCATGATAAGCATGACAAAGGTGATTCCTTGACTAAAGTGAAGAATATGATCTATAACGATAACACTTGAGTTGAAAATGAACAAAATGCCTACGTTAGATATGTAGACGATATACTTGGCTATAAAAATGAAAATATGAGAATATTAAACTATTTACGGATATCTCAATTCTATCGTAGGTAATGACTATTTTAAGGATTCTAAATACATGGAATCATGTCTTATGACCCCGATTGATGCGTGTACCGACATACGCACATGTATATGATACGGTAATCGGAGCGCTATATAGACGCTCGATAAATATACATGACATAAGTATATGTATATGATAAGCGAATCGAGAAGCGCTATAGACGCTGGTAAATACATATATGATATAAGTATGTGCATGTGACAAAAAGAATCAGAGCGCTATAGACGCTGATATATATATACGATATGAGCATATGTATATGAGGAAAGAGCCAGGGCGCTATAGACGCCGATATTTATACATGGAATTTTCATATACTTAATGGGAAAATGGAGATAATGGCGCAGCGTTATATACGCATATCCACGATCAGTTGGCATTACATGACTTGATATCGTCCCGGACGCGGGATGCCCGGACGCGGGATGTGCATATTTATGGTTAAATGGATCGGCTGCCGACGCCTCGGCAATATAATATATTCTATTTTTATGTATATATGTATATATATATATATGAGTAAGGAAAGCTAAGAAAGCACGGCATCTGCCCAAGGGCACTTATATGTACAGGTCATGTTTCTATCCCAGGACATGTGTGGTAATTCTTCTATGTCATTATACATGATTTATGTTTTTCGCATATTACTATTCATGCCTTACATACTCGGTACACTATAAAATGCGACGTCCCTTCTTGTGGACGCTGCGTTTCATGCCGCGAGTCGCGGACAGGCGGATTTGATCCTTAGAACTCTACCGGCCCGATGACGGCGCTCCAGCTTGTTCCGAGCCTCATTTCCGTGGTACTCTTTTGTGTATATATTTTCGGGCACGACAAGACTCGGCCCTTTCTATGTATAAATGTAATATGTCTAGAGGCTCGTAGACGTATATGTGCGATCGGTTATGTACTGATTAAATATGTGGTATTTGGCATCTTAATGCTGTTGTATGAAGTGACACGAAGCTAACTAGTCTATGTTCAGTTCAAAAAAAAAATACGGCATTGTTCATACGACTTGTTAAGAGGTACAGGTAAAATGATAAGTAAGGAGTGCTCGGTACAAGTATCGGGTACTCGTCACGGCCCCTAGACGGGTCGTGACAATATCAAATAACGTGCCCCGGCCCTCTAGCAAGGGACGCGGTAAATATACGTGCCCCGGCCCTCCATGGAGGGACGTTTTTTTTTTTTTTTTTTTTTTTTTTTTTTTCCCCCCCCCCCCCCCCCCCCCCCCCCCCCCCCCCCCCCCCCCCCCCCCCCCCCCCCCCCCCCCCCCCCCCGGTGAACAATGCAGAGAAACGTGCACGAATACATGCCCTGGCCCGGGACGCAGTGAAAGAGTGGCTACGGCTCGCACGAGCGGAGTAGTGAGAAACCATGCACATAAACCACTTCAGAGACTCAATGAAGTAAGCAGACATTAACCGATTAATCATATTCCAGAATATATATACAAATCTTATAACGTAAGCATATCAAGACATCTTGAAAACCCGGACAAATATTATAGCAATAACTTTCGGACATTACTCGGAAACATATCATATATCATGAGCATATCAAAATATCGTGGAGATCATAGTCATATATCGATTCAATTCGGGCCCGCCTCGGAAAGTTACGGACCTTACATATTATGGAATCACATACGAACATACCGAAGCAATCCGAGCCTTTTTATGAAAGATACGGACGTTCGTAGTTACGGATTCATTTTAAAAACATCACTCTTTTGGAGACACAACTTATATGCAATTTTTGAAATCCAAATCTTACTAATGACATAAAAACCATACCTTGGTTACGTTAAGAATATGAATATCGAGAAACAAATAAGAATTATATACATGCTCGGATTGCATGAGTAGAGTTACCTCGGGGAACGTGTCATAACTTACTTTCAACTAGGACATGCCAAAAGAAAGAAAGGTAGCTTTACATATCTCGGCCGCGCTTTCCTAAGCTAATCCAACCTTACGTCTCGACTCTCCAAGGTCTACACAACGTCAATAAATATCGAATATTAGTCATAAACATCAAAGAATCAATTCCACGCCATTACTTTTTCTACCGAAATTTTAAAGCATTTCCCTATAAATCGGACATCCCGAGAATTTAACTCGCTAAATCAACAACAACCAAACCAACAACCATACTAACAATATCCATAAGTGATTCAAAACGCATTCCAACATTAATAGTTCCTTTCTACACAATTCGACAACATTCATATATATTCTGTTATACCTCGCATTTCGTACATTGGAATATTCCGAGTCAATCGCGGGAAGTTAAGGGCGAGGCCATTCTCCGGTTTTGCTTTAAGGCGCAAGTTGCTTGTAGGTATTGTTGGCATAGGGCAAACTTGGAATTTGAAAATTATTATTCATGACTTGTGGAAGAAGTCTTGTGGCCATCAAGTTGGAGTAGACTATGGCCCACATGATGCAAAATACATGTGATTAAAAAGATGACTAAGGAGCAAATTCATCTTTTATTACCTAAGGAAAATTCTAGAAAATTGAAGAAAATTGGAGACAAACAAAAGAAGGGAAAAACGGCCAAGGGGCACATGACTAGGCATGTGCCTATAAATATATATATATATATATATATATATATATATATATATATATATATATATATATACAAGTGAGGACCATGGAAGACATATATTTTCATTCTTCATCCTAGAAATTTCAAGAAACTTGAAAAAAAAAAAAAAAGAGGAGGAGCAAACGGCCATGAAAGCTGGCCGAATCTTCCCTATGGGAGTGATCAAGAAAAATTGTTTTCTTCATGCTTTCATGCTAATTGAGAGGTCCTCTACAACGTGGAATAGTTGGTGGAGCAAGCAAAGTGTCCGTTTTTGCGAAATCAAATCCTAGCCGAGGGAAACTAGGTGGGAAAAAGGTATGGATCAATTTTATTTTTCATGTCCTAGGGATGATTTATACATGTTGTATTATGTGGAAGTGGATGAGAATCATGAAACTTGGGTGTGTTGAAGGGTAGCCGTGTACATGTGTTGGTGTAGGTACGACGAACAAATTTTATTTAGTGCTTGGTTGATATTGTTATGGACGTTTTGAGCATGTCGTAATGTGTCGAAATGGATGAAATGCATGAAGTTGTGTGTGTTGAGGGGCTGACCGAATGGTGGCTGCTTGTGTAGAAGAGATGGACTAATTTTATTTGATATAATTTGGTTGTCGTATTGTGAATTCTACAATGTGAAGTGAAGGTTTAATGACTTAGGTTGGTGTTGCAATTGTTGTGGGCTGTTTTGAAAGTCAATATGGTTTTAATATGTTTTCTTATAATTGTAAAGATAATGTTGTAGTGTATGGGATTGTTGGTGTAGTTATGAATTTGGAAGGTAGAAAATATGTTATGAACGTTTCTAATGAAGTTGGAAGGTTTCGGGTGCATTGTGTATTGCACGGGCTGTTTTGAAATATTGTGCGACTTGCTTAGAATGCGTTATGAATTGATTATGGATGTCGTTATTATGATTATTGGTTTGGTTGTTGTTGATATTAGCCGAGTTGAATTCTCGGGGTTGGTGAATATATAGGGGAGATGCTGCCGAAATTTCCATAAAAGAAGTGACGGCCTGGAATTGGGTTCTTTAATGCTTATGGCTAATGTTGGGTGTCCAATGACGTTTTTGTAGATTGCGAGAAGCCGAGACATAAGCGTGGATTAGTTTAGAGGGCGGCCAAGGTATGTAAAGCTCACCTTTCTTTCTTTGGCATGTCCTAGTTAAAGTAAGCTATGATATGATCCCCGAGGTAAATCTACTCCTACGATCCGAGCATGTCCGTGATTCTTATATGCCTCTTAATGTTGACAATCTTAAGGTAATAAAAATTATGGCCCTTATGTCTTTTGTATGCTGTGTTTAAAAGGTTTAGAAACTACGAACAACCGTAACTTTCACATATGAGCTCGGTTCGCTCCGAAACGCTCGTAGGAGGTTCCCTAACGTATAACATCCCCGACATTCACGGGCGGGCTGGGCCGGTTTGGTACGTGCCGTGGGCCCGCAAGACGTTCCGTTGTATAGTTCTAACAACTTGTTAATATAACTTAATATGGCTAATAAGCTGGCTTCCGAATATGATTACTCACTTATCTGTTAAGTTTGGAGTAAAAATTCGTATATATATGATTCCGATACGTGATTATGATGCCTAAAGTTCTATTTGATAAGTCTCGGATAATATCTGGAAGAGATTTGATTTGATTAACGCCATCGGCTTATAAATGATAAGTTGGCTAATTATTCTGCTAAGTTTGTGTAAATGTATGAAGTGAGAATCCGTATACATATGATTTTGATACGAAACCCTAATTGCTAAATTATGTATGATATGTTCCAGATAACATCCGAAAGAAACCTGATTTGGTTATTGTTTGTATTCTGGAATGACAGTCTGTTTTGATTGTTCTGTTAAGTCTGTGTATATGTTTGGAGATGCGTATAGATCACCCGATTCTGTTCGTGCATATGTTTGTTACTTCCTCCCCCGAGTCCCGGGCCGGTACTATCGTGCGCACAATGCGAAGTATGATGAGCTTCCGAAGTATGATGAGCGACTATTATTATGGTGTTATGATGTGTCCGGTACGCCGAGCCCCTTTTTGGCCGGGTACCGTGGTTATGTGATATGATGTGTGACGGAGATGCAGGAGATCTGAAAACTTCCGAAGTATGATGTGTTGTGGCGCCCAAGGCAGGAGGGGCGACCACGTTCCGTCCGCCGGGACCCATTATGGGCCGCATAGGATATATGATATGCTATTCTGTTTGATCTGATGATATAATGATTTGATAATGTGAAAATCGACAATATAATGAGTCTGTTCTGATGATGCGATAGTCCGATAATGTGACGATCTGATGATATGAAAATCTGATGCTATGATAATCGACATGATAACGATACGATCCGTTTATCGGAGCCGGTGGTAGGGCAAACCCAGTGGCGAGGCAAAATTCCGCACTGGTTTAGGCGAATCCCACATCGGTTAATGTCAGCTATTATGATAAGATCCATTTTTTTTTGTTATATATGTAAAACAGAAATGTTTTTCGAAAAGAAAGAAGAATAAGCTAAGCCTTCTGATATGCTGATTACTAAATCTGTTTTCTGTACGTCGCATACGATTTCTGAATTAATATGATTATGATATGTTTTGCTCACCGGCATATGTATATACAGGATAAGTGTTGCACAGGCAAGTTATGACTCTCCGGTTCCTATACTTGTTTTCTGTGGTTTTTCATTCCAGTTATGATTCTGTTAATGGATTTCCTGCTTTACATACTCAGTACATATTCCGTACTGACCCCCTCTTTTTTGGGGGCTGCGTTCATGCCGCGCAGGTACACCCAGGTGAGCTGAAGACATTAGCAGAAGGTGATCTAGCGGGATTGGCGAGCTCCATTTTCCCCGGAGTGCCGCCGAGTCAGTGCGTACGTGTGTCATGGTATCTGATTATGTTAGAGACTTTGCAGACAGAGTCATGTGTATAAGATGTCCGTTGTGAGCGGCTCCATAAGCCGTAATATTGTTATATGTGGCTTTACAGATTTTGTACGATTACAAGTTTTGTCTAATTTGAAAAAAATAATATAAAGTATGTTGTTTTTTCGAAAATTTTCATTATGCATTTATGATCCGGTTAAGGGCCCATTATGATTATGAGCATTATGATAGTCAGGGGGTTCGCTCGGCCCTAGATAAGGGTCGGGTGCCCATCACACCCTATCGGAAATTGGGGTGTGACAAATTGGTATCAGAGCGGTTCGTCCTAGGGGGTTGTCTGCAAAGTCGTGTCCGGTAGAGTCCTGTTTATGGTGTGAAGCGCGCCACATTTATAAACAGGAGGCTACGGGGCATCTAGGATGGTTACTCTTTTTTGGCATCTTAGATCGTGCTGTAGAGCCAAGTTATAGGAAATTCCCGACATTGACCTGTGATTTCGGCAGAGGACTGACGTTGACAGGCGGAAGCGACCAAGCGGTATGGAAGGTTACAAAGCACGCAGGTAAGTAAAGATACGAAAGATATATGTTAAATATGGTATCAGCATATGATTGAAAGGCAAGGTTGGAAACTGAAAAAGGAAGGTAAGCAAGAAAATGTGATATGTGTAGTCGTGCTGAGCATATGTGGTAAATCTAATATCTTCGGACCTTTGTGAATATTGAGAGCCCTGTGTGGCTATGATACGATACAATATGATATGATATGTATATGTGATGATGGCCCGGTGAGGCACTGTTGGTATTTCCTGCGTGCAGGTTTTGGGCTAGTAAGAAATACAGAGGAAACTCTGCCGAAATTTTTCTAGAAATAATACGAGAATGAGATACAAGTTGGAAAGTATTTTGGAAAAAGTCGGGTTAATAGTAGCGATAAAAGTTGACAGAGCTGTAGAGTACGGCTGCCCTCTTGGAATAAGTTAACTGTGGAACGAGTGGTGACATAGTAAATAAGATGTCGGTGGAAATATGGTAGTAAGGAAATTTGGAAGGACTTGTCCTACTAGGCGATGACTTTGAAAGGACTGGTAGGTTTGGATAAAGTGATATGATTAAGACGAGGGTACGGAGGAAAAAAAAAATTATGACGAATGGGAATGTGTTAATAAGACAGCTGCCCGGATGTGTCGTGAGGGCGTTTTGGGAATATGATAAAGTTCCGACGTACTCAATATTATGTGTAGAAGGTCGGGCGGTGAGAAAGACGCAGTCAGGAAAGCGTTAAAGCGTCGTATTCCATCAAAGTTCCAAAGTTAAGCGTGCTGAAGTGAGGGAAATTTCAGGATGGGTGACCCCCTGGGAAGTTTTCTGAAAATCCTACAAATTCAGACGTAAGGAGCGAATAAGAAATCGGAGTAGTCTAAGAGGGATTAGAGTATGTGGAGCGGCCAGAAACCTCACAAGAGCACGTAAGACGGTGTGAATCAGGTCGGTGAAGAGAAGGAGTTAACGGAAAGAAAGGAATAAAAAGGAAACGAGACAACAGTGTAGTAATAGGTTATGATGTATGACTGAGGATACGAGTACCATAAGCGGCAGGATTGTGAGAGACTAGGTTATAGAAAGACAAGAAACAAGGCAGAGTGAATGTTAGGAAATGACTGGGATGATACGGATAAAATGTGAACGAACAAAATACGTTTTGAAAATGAGAAAAGGACTATGTAAGAGTAGTGTGTTCTGAACGACACGGAGGTAGCATAAGATTTCTCGTGTGCAGAAAAAGAAACAGGCATGAATGGATAATGGTATAAGCATACCCCTAAAGGGGGGAAGCGGGTAAGAGAAATGCAAGAGTGGGATAAGAACAGTTGATACGATAATGTGTTTGGTATGGACGTCTGGGCTACCAATGAGGCCCCCCCCCCTCACCGAAGTAAGTTAGAGAGGTCGGAAGACCAACAATAAGTGTATAAGAGTTAGGATGGTGTTTGAGGCAGTGTGAGAAGTCTTACAAAAACACTCGAAGGACGGGATACTAGGAAATGGAAGTGTATGAAAAAAAAAAAAAAAGAGTATGACAAGAGAAGAGTATTGGATAGCTTAAGAGATGGTACGAAAGATAGTGATAGCTGTGAAAGGGAGCTCCCCCGAGATGCTTATGCGACCCCGCAAGACTAGTTGAACATTCGAGGACGAATGTTCCAAAGGGGGGAAGGATGTTATACCTCGCATTTCGTACATTGGAATATTCCGAGTCAATCGCGGGAAGTTAAGGGCGAGGCCATTCTCCGATTTTGCTTTAAGGCGCAAGTTGCTTGTAGGTATTGTTGGCATAGGGCAAACTTGGAATTTGAAAATTATTATTCATGACTTGTGGAAGAAGTCTTGTGGCCATCCAAGTTGGAGTAGACTATGGCCCACATGATGCAAAATACATGTGATTAAAAAGATGACTAAGGAGCAAATTCATCTTTTATTACCTAAGGAAAATTCTAGAAAATTGAAGAAAATTGGAGACAAACAAAAGAAGGAAAAAACGGCCAAGGGGCACATGACTAGGCATGTGCCTATATATATATATATATATATATATATATATATATATATATATATATATATATACAAGTGAGGACCATGGAAGACATATATTTTCATTCTTCATCCTAGAAATTTCAAGAAACTTGAAAAAAAAAAAAGAGGAGGAGCAAACGGCCATGAAAGCTGGCCGAATCTGCCCTATGGGAGTGATCAAGAAAAATTGTTTTCTTCATGCTTTCATGCTAATTGAGAGGTCCTCTACAACGTGGAATAGTTGGTGGAGCAAGCAAAGTGTCCGTTTTTGCGAAATCAAATCCTAGCCGAGGGAAACTAGGTGGGAAAAAGGTATGGATCAATTTTATTTTTCATGTCCTAGGGATGATTTATACATGTTGTATTATGTGGAAGTGGATGAGAATCATGAAACTTGGGTGTGTTGAAGGGTAGCCGTGTACATGTGTTGGTGTAGGTACGACGAACAAATTTTATTTAGTGCTTGGTTGATATTGTTATGGACGTTTTGAGCATGTCGTAATGTGTCGAAATGGATGAAATGCATGAAGTTGTGTGTGTTGAGGGGCTGACCGAATGGTGGTTCTTGTGTAGAAGAGATGGACTAATTTTATTTGATATAATTTGGTTGTCGTATTGTGAATTCTACAATGTGAAGTGAAGGTTTAATGACTTAGGTTGGTGTTGCAATTGTTGTGGGCTGTTTTGAAAGTCAATATGGTTTTAATATGTTTTCTTATAATTGTAAAGATAATGTTGTAGTGTATGGGATTGTTGGTGTAGTTATGAATTTGGAAGGTAGAAAATATGTTATGAACGTTTCTAATGAAGTTGGAAGGTTTCGGGTGCATTGTGTATTGCACGGGCTGTTTTGAAATATTGTGCGACTTGCTTAGAATGCGTTATGAATTGATTATGGATGTCGTTATTATGATTATTGGTTTGGTTGTTGTTGATATTAGCCGAGTTGAATTCTCGGGGTTGGTGAATATATAGGGGAGGTGCTGCCGAAATTTTCATAGAAGAAGTGACGGCTTGGAATTGGGTTCTTTAATGCTTATGGCTAGTGTTGGGTGTCCAATGACATTTTTGTAGATTGCGAGAAGCCGAGACATAAGCGTGGATTAGTTTAGAGGGCGGCCAAGGTATGTAAAGCTCACCTTTCTTTCTTTGGCATGTCCTAGTTAAAGTAAGCTATGATATGATCCCCGAGGTAAATCTACTCCTACGATCCGAGCATGTCCGTGATTCTTATATGCCTCTTAATGTTGACAATCTTAAGGTAATAAAAATTATGGCCCTTATGTCTTTTGTATGCTTGGAAATAAATGTCGTCTAAAGAATGTTGTGCTTAAAAAGGTTTAGAAACTACGAACAACCGTAACTTTCACATATGAGCTCGGATCGCTCCGAAACGCTCGTAGGAGGTTCCCTAATGTATAACATCCCCGACATTCACAGGCGGGCTCGGGCCGGTTTGGTACGTGCCCGTGGGCCCGCAAGACGTTTCGTTGTATAGTTCTAACAACTCGTTAATATAACTTAATATGGCTAATAATCTGACTTCCGAATATGACCACTCACTTATCTGTTAAGTTTGAAATAAAGATTTGTATATATGTGATTCTGGTACGTGATTATGATGCCTAAAGTTCTATCTGACAAGTCCCGGATAATATCTGGAAGAGATTTGATTTGATTAACGCCATCGGCTTGTAAATGATAAGTTGGCTGATTATTCTGTTAAATTTGCGTAAATGTATGAAGTGAGAATCCGCGTACATATGATTCTGATACGTAACTCTGATTGCTAAATTATATTTGATATGTTCCGAATAACAATCGAAAGAAACCCGATTTGGCTATTGCTTGGATTCTGGAATGATAGTTTGTTTTGATTGTTCTGTTAAGTCTGTGTATATGTTTGGAGATGCGTATAGATCACCCGATTCTGTTCGTGCATATGTTTGTTACTTCCTCCCCCGAGTCCCGGGCCGGTACTATCGTGCGCACAATGCGAAGTATGATGAGCTTCCGAAGTATGATGAGCGACTATTATTATGGTGTTATGATGTGTCCGGCACGCCGAGCCCTTTTGGCGGGTACCGTGGTTATGTGATATGATGTGTGACGGAGATGCAGGAGATCTGAAAACTTCCGAAGTATGATGTGTTGTGGCGCCCAAGGCAGGAGGGGCGACCACGTTCTGTCCGCCGGGACCCATTATGGGCCGCATAGGATATATGATATGCTATTCTGTTTGATCTGATGATATAATGATTTGATAATGTGAAAATCTGTCAATATAATGAGTCTGTTCTGATGATGCGATAGTCCGATAATGTGACGATCTGATGATATGAAAATCTGATGCTATGATAATCTGATGATACGATCTGTTTATTCCGGGCAAACCCAGTGGCGAGGCAAAATTCCGCACTGGTTTAGGCGAATCCCACATCGGTTAATGTCAGCTATTATGATAAGATCCATTTTTTTTGTTATATATGTAAAACAGAAATGTTTTTCGAAAAGAAAGAAGAATAAGCATACTTGTGACACCTCGCATTTTGAGTCCTCGGATATTTCGAGACAATGGCGGAAAGTTAGGGCAAGGTCACTTTTTGGTTTCGTTGTAAGGCGTAAGTCGTTGGAAAATATTATTAGTATGGAAATAATGAGAAAGGCGAGGGCAAAAATGGAAAATTTGCAAAATGGCATTTTGGTAATTTTGTGGAAAGACGAGGGACAAAATGGTAATTTCGCATTAACTCTAGAAAAAGTCATGAAAGGAGAAATCAAGAGAATTCTAGAAAAAGGAAAAAAATAAAGAAAAAGGAGGGAAATTTCTAGAGGGGCATGTGCCCCTCACATGACTCTTAAATATATATATATATATATATATATATGTGTGTGCTTGTCATCTTTTAAGGAAGAGAGGAAAAGAAAGAAAGAAAGAAGTGAAGAAAAAGAAAGAGAAGAGGGGCGGCTAAGGGGGCTGGCCGAAACCAGCCCCTCAACTTGGTCTTGAAAAATTCGTTGCTTCATGTTTTCTTATCAATTAGAAGGCCCTTGTCGACATGGAGTGATTGTTGGAAGAGGAAAACTATTCGTTTTGTAAAGGGGAGTTCTAGCCGTGAGTAGGTGTGGCAAGAAAAGGTATGATTCAATTTTATTTTATATGTGTTATGCATGATTTGTGGTTGTTGTGGAATGTGTAAATAAATGAAATTCATGAAGTCATGGTGTAGTAGTGTTGGCCGTGTGCATGGTTTGTTTGAGTAGAAAGGATGAATAAATTTTATTTGGTATTATGATTGTTGTGGTTGTAGATGATTCATACACATTGTAGAATGTGGAATTGGAAGAAATTCATGAAATATGAATTTGTGGGTGTTGGCTCGTATGGTCCCCCTTGCATGTGTAGTTGGAAATGAATAAATTATCATTGGTATTTTGGTTGTCGTCGTTGTGAGTTTCATGATGGAAAATGAAGTTTCAATAATCCGAGTTAAAATTATAATCGTATGGGTTTAATCGGAAGAAAGTGTAGTACGGATATAGTTTCTTGAAATTTCGGAACGAAGTTGTAAATGCACGCATCGTGATGTAGTATGTGAATGGAAGAAAGAAATGTCTTGTTATGTTTCTATGGAATTTGGATGATGTCGGGCCATGAGGTACATTGGATAGATTATTTTGAATATTGTATGGGTTACTTGAAATGTTTTTAAACCATATGGGAATGGTTGCGGATTGGTAATTGAGCATATGAGCATTGGAATTAAATTGAATGTAAGTAGTATGTTATGGAATTGTAAGAAAAAGATTGAGAATGTTAGAATGTATTTTGGGTTGAAAATTGGCATTATTAATGATAGTTTGGCCGGGTTGAATTCCCGGGTTCTTTGTTGATGTTGATTTGGGCCGAGCCATATTCTCGGGATGGTGTATTTACGAGGAAATCTTTGCCGAAATTTCGGTAGCTTATAAATGAACTTGCATGAAATTAAGGCGAAAACAAGTCGATGAATCTAATGATCATATGGATCCTTTTGAATGTAGAAAAGCAAGTTGGGATGAACAAGTATAGCTAGCAAGGCGGCACAGGTATGTAAGGCTTACCTTTTCTTTTATGGCATGTCTTAGAGCCGATAGGCTATGATATAATATGCATTTGAGGCAACTCCGTCCTTGACTCCTAAGTACTGTTTATGATTCTAATTTATGTATATATATATATATACATAAGCATGTCACATGAATAAATTTTAGTATGATTGAAAAATGAGTAAGTATGAAAAGGCCTTGTACTAAAAAGAGTTACGTAAGTACGAATACTCATAACCTTACGTATGTTGTCTCGATTTTGGTTCGAAGTGGGCCCACGATTTCCGACCCCTCCCTTATGTATGTACGTATGGCATACGGTATGTTTAACACTTGTTTCCCCGAAAGTTTCGTATGATTAAATGTTCCTTACTTCGTAAATGATCTCGGATTTTGCGTTTGAAAGTACGTTCGGTATGATATGCTTTGACCATAGGATCGATAAGTCTGGCGTTCGACGCAATAAATTGCAACGTCCGGTAAGGATTGATTTGAAATTTGCACGAGCCTCGGATGTCGGTAAGCACATTCGTACGTTGAGTCGGATTTTTATGCATATGTTTACGCACTACTGCGCTCGTGCGCGACTCAATGTATCTTTCAGCGAGTCCGGGCCGGGGCATGTTATGATTTCGTGTGTACGTTACGATACGATCATGATTCGAGTCCGGGCCGGGACATGTTCTCGTGCGCATTCCCTTTGCATTATTCACCGAGTCCCTCGTACTTGCGGGCGGGACACGTTATCTGTATGTATGTATGATTTGATGGTACGGGGATGGTGGCCGGGATGGCACATTATGATTATTCACGAGACCGTAGTAGAGGGCGGGACACGTTATGTACACATGGTATATGCTTCGACATGCATGATTTTGCCTACCGAGTCCCTTAATGAAGGGCGGGACACGTTATTTGCATATATGACATCGATTCGCTATACATGATCCTATTCACCGAGTCCCTCATCGAAGGGCGGGACACGCCATACATATATGAGATTTATGACTTTGACATGTATTACGTATTTTTGTCCAACATATGTCATCCCCGAGCCTTACGTACGTTCGTACTACGTACGACGTATATATATGCCGATGCTGTACGGTCGGTATGTTTTGTATTCCGTCCGGTACATGATCTTATCCGAACATTACGTATGCTCGTACTTCGGGCCGACATGTGACACCGGATTCACTACGTATTCTGTACGTTTGCCCGATTGCGGGTACGTACGTACATCCGGTATGCATACACTTCCGATTCTGTCTACGTCTCTGTCCGATGTACTTCTGCAGTTATGTTTACGACTAAGGTCCTGTCTGTTACAGTCTGTATTGCTAAGTTCGATTATGGATTGTCGTTCTATTTATGTACTTTAGTTCGATTATGTTTGTTTATAGCTTTTACGCTTTACATACTCGGTACATTTTTTCGTCTTGACCCCTTTTTATTCTTCGGAGAGCTGCGTTTCATGCGCGCGGTACCCACGGATGAGTTGAAGATATTCCGGCATGATTGGTGAGCTCCGATTCCATACCGGAGCACTTCTTTGAGTCCAAGTATGTACGTTGTGTTTTTGGATGGCATTAGAGACTTTGCGGACGGTGTTGTGGATATGATGTGTCGGTCTGTCGGCGGCTCCATCGACCGATTTGTCAATTTGTGTTATGTACTAAAGTTTGTATAATTACGATTTTGACAAACTAGAAAGCTTTATTATGTATTTCATGATTATTTAGTATTGAGTTTTGAAAAAAAAAATTATGTGTGCGATAGGAGTACGTAGGTTCGCTCGGCTCGGGTATGGGGTCGGGTGCCCATCCGTCCCTCGGAAATTGGGGGCGTGACGAGTGGTATCGAGCGAGGTCGGTCGATTTGTACGCAAAGTCGTGTCCGGTAGGGTCCTGTTTATAGTGTGAAACCGGCCACGTTTATAAACGGGAGACTACGGGGCATTTAGGGATTGTTGACCTTCTTTACGTCATGAGATCGTGCGATAGAGCCCGGTCATGGAAACCGGGTCCCGCATGTAAGCCTTACATACGGCGGGAGGAGATGAATGAGGATATGGAAAGATACGAAGGTGAGTCATGACATATTTGTTCTGTTACCGAAAGCGGAAGCCTGTACTGCGGCTATGATTCGGCATGACATGATATTATACGACGTAATATGGTCTGATACGAGGTGGTATAATCTGTGAGATGTTGTTGGAAATTGCTCTGGGCAGGTTCGGAATAGTAAGGACGGAAAAGGGTAAAATGGTAATTTTGCAGAAAAGGACGTGCTATGGACGTGTTTCGGAGTATGTAAGACTTTCACCTGCCCCGAATCATGTAATAAAGGTCGTACGAGAAAATTTACGCGATCATACCGGCCTTAAGGCACCGGAATTTACTAAAGTTTCAAAGTTAAGCGTGCTCAGCGAGAGCAATCTCATGATGGGTGATCCTGGGAAGTATGAAGAAATTTCATGAATTTGAGTATAAGAGACAAACGAAAATCCGGGGTGGCCTAAAGGAAATTAAATATGTACGGAATGATTGGAAACCACAACGGGTCATATAGAATGCCACGGGCGGGGCGAAAAGGAACAGGAAGTACGTTACGTTTCTGGAATTCGGATAGGCTTGAACGGTGTCTGGAAGTATTCTGTGGGTTAGTTGATACTAATGATAATTATGTGCATGTGTATGAATACATACGGTACCCCATATGTGACTGTACCGGTGAGTACATGATTCCCAGTCACCGGTGCTACGGTGTGGGAAACCAGTGATCGAATAAGAGCACTGAAATTCAAGTGACAACAAAGGTAAAGAGGGTAAGATTTTGGAGGAAAGTAGATAACAAGAATAAAGTGTGTTAAGGAATAAAAATCTGCATGAAATTTGGAAGCTAGGATCTGAGAGAGAATGGGAAATATAAGGGTATGAATAAGTACAAAGGTGTAAGCACGCCCTAAAAGGGGAAGCGAGTGAGAGAAGTGTAACGGTAAGTTAAGACCAAGCGATCTTTGTAATATGTTTGATAAGGACGCTTAAGCTACAACGGGGACCCCCCCCCCCCCAAGGTGATTATGGAAGTCCGTAAGACTAGTTGAACATTCGAGGACGAATGTTCTAAAGGGGGGAAGGATGTGACACCTCGCATTTTGAGTCCTCGGATATTTCGAGACAATGGCGGAAAGTTAGGGCAAGGTCACTTTTTGGTTTCGTTGTAAGGCGTAAGTCGTTGGAAAATATTATTAGTATGGAAATAATGAGAAAGGCGGAGGGCAAAAATGGAAAATTTGCAAAATGGCATTTTGGTAATTTTGTGGAAAACGAGGGACAAAATGGTAATTTCGCATTAACTCTAGAAAAAGTCATGAAAGGAGGAAATCAAGAGAATTCTAGAAAAAAAAAAAAATAAAGAAAAAGGAGGAAATTTCTAGAGAGGGCATGTGCCCCTCACATGACTCTTAAATATATATATATATATATATATATATGTGTGTGCTTATCATCTTTTAAGGAAGAGAGGAAAGAAAGAAAGAAAGAAGTGAAGAAAAAGAAAGAGAAGAGGGGCGGCTAAGGGGGTGGCGAAACCAGCCCTCCAACTTGGTCTTGAAAAATTCGTTGCTTCATGTTTTCTTATCAATTAGAAGGCGCTTGTCGACATGGAGTGATTGTTGGAAGAGGAAAACTATTCGTTTTGTAAAGGGGAGTTCTAGCCGTGAGTAGGTGTGGCAAGAAAAGGTATGATTCAATTTTATTTTATATGTGTTATGCATGATTTGTGGTTGTTGTGGAATGTGTAAATAAATGAAATTCATGAAGTCATGGTGTAGTAGTGTTGGCCGTGTGCATGGTTTGTTTGAGTAGAAAGGATGAATAAATTTTATTTGGTATTATGATTGTTGTGGTTGTAGATGATTCATACACATTGTAGAATGTGGAATTGGAAGAAATTCATGAAATATGAATTTGTGGGTGTTGGCCGTGTATGGTCCCCCTTGCATGTGTAGTTGGAAATGAATAAATTATCATTGGTATTTTGGTTGTCGTCGTTGTGAGTTTCATGATGGAAAATGAAGTTTCAATAATCCGAGTTAAAATTATAATCGTATGGGTTTAATCGGAAGAAAGTGTAGTACGGATATAGTTTCTTGAAATTTCGGAACGAAGTTGTAAATGCACGCATCGTGATGTAGTATGTGAATTTGGAAGAAAGAAATGTACTGTTATGTTTCTATGGAATTTGGATGATGTCGGGCCATGAGGTACATTGGATAGATTATTTTGAATATTGTATGGGTTACTTGAAATGTTTTTAAACCATATGGGAATGGTTGCGGATTGGTAATTGAGCATATGAGCATTGGAATTAAATTGAATGTAAGTAGTATGTTATGGAATTGTAAGAAAAGATTGAGAATGTTAGAATGTATTTTGGGTTGAAAATTGGCATTATTAATGATAGTTTGGCCGGGTTGAATTCCGGGTTCTTGTTGATGTTGATTTGGGCCGAGCCATATTCTCGGGATGGTGTATTTACGGAAATCTTTGCCGAAATTTCGGTAGCTTATAAATGAACTTGCATGAAATTAAGGCGAAAACAAGTCGATGAATCTAATGATCATATGGATCCTTTTGAATGTAGAAAAGCAAGTTGGGATGAACAAGTATAGCTAGCAAGGCGGCACAGGTATGTAAGGCTTACCTTTTCTTTTATGGCATGTCTTAGAGCGATAGGCTATGATATAATATGCATTTGAGGCAACTCCGTCCTTGACTCCTAAGTACATTTATGATTCTAATTTATGTTATATATATATATACATAAGCATGTCACATGAATAAATTTTAGTATGATTGAAAAATGAGTAAGTATGAAAAGGCCTTGTACTAAAAAGAGTTCTGTAAGTACGAATACTCATAACTTACGTATGTTGTCTCGATTTTGGTTCGAAGTGGGCCCACGATTTCCGAGCCCCTCCCTTATGTATGTACGTATGGCATACGGTATGTTTAACACTTGTTTCCCCGAAAGTTACGTATGATTAAATGTTCCTTACTTACGTAAATGATCTCGGATTTTGCGTTTGAAAGTACATTCGGTATGATATGCTTTGACCACCGGATCGATAAGTCTGGCGTTCTGACGCAATAAATTGCAACGTCCGGTAAGGATTGATTTGAAATTTGCTTCTGAGCCTCAGATGTTGGTAAGCACATTCGTCTGTTGAGTCGGATTTTTATGCATATGTTTCTGCACTACTCTGCTCGTGCGCGACTCAATGTATCTTTCCGAGTCCGGGCCGGGGCATGTTATGATTTCGTGTGTACGTTACGATACGATCATGATTCGAGTCCGGGCCGGGACATGTTCTCGTGCGCATTCCTTTGCATTATTCACCGAGTCCCTCGTACTTGCGGGCCGGGACACGTTATACGTATGTATGTATGATTTGATGGTACGGGGATGGTGGCCGGGATGGCACATTATGATTATTCACCGAGAACCGCGTGATGGGCGGGACACGTTATGTATACATGGTATATGCTTCGACATGCATGATTTTGCCTACCGAGTCCCTTAATGAAGGGCGGGACACGTTATTTGCATATATGACATCGATTACGCTATACATGATCCTATTCAAGGTCCCTCATCGAAGGGCGGGACACGCCATACATATATGAGATTTATGACTTTGACATGTATTACGTATTACATCCAACATATGTCATCGCGCGAGCCTTACGTACGTTCGCTACGTACGATATATGCCGGTATCGTACGGTCGGTATGTTTTGTATTCCGTCCGGTACATGATCTTATCCGAACATTCATGTATGCTACGTACTTTGGGCCGACATGTGACACCGATTCACTACGTATTCTCTGTACGTTTGCCCGATTGCGGGTCGTGCGGTACATCCGGTATGCCTTACACTTCCGATTACGTACGTCTCTGTCGATGTACAGCCAGCTATGTTTACGACTAAGGTCTGTCCGTTACGATCATGTGTATTGCTAAGTTCGATTATGGTTACGTATCGGTTCTATTTATGTACTTTAGTTCGATTATGTTTGTTTATAGTTTTTACGCTTTACATACTCGGTACATTTTCCGTGCGACCCCCTATTCTTCGAAATTCACGTTTTCATGCCGCGCGGTACCCACGGATGAGTTGAAGATATTCCGGCATGATTGGTGAGCTCCAATTCCATACCGGAGCCTGCGAGTCAGTATGTACGTTGTGTTTTACGGATGGCATTAGAGACTTTGCGGACGGTGTTGTGGATATGATGTGTCGATCTGTCAGCGGCTCCATCAGCCGATTTGTCAATTTGTGTTATGTACTAAAGTTTGTATAATTACAGATTTTGTCAAACTAGAAAGCTTTATTATGTATTTCATGATTATTTAGTATTGAGTTTTGAAAAAAAAAATTATGTGTGCGATAGGAGTCTGTGGGTTCGCTCGGCTCCGGGTATGGGGTCGGGTGCCCATCACGTCCCTCGGAAATTGGGGCGTGACACATACGATTTCTGAATTAATATGATTATGATATGTTTTGCTCACCGGCATATGTATATACAGGATAAGTGTTGCACAGGCAAGTTATGACTCTCCGGTTCCTATACTTGTTTTCTGTGGTTTTTCATTTCGGTTATGATTGTTAATGGATTTCTGCTTTTACATACTCGGTACATATTTCCGTACTGACCCCCCCCCTCTTTTTTGGGGGCTGCGTTAAATGCGCGCGGGTACACCCGGAGGTATTTGAAGACATTAGCAGAAGGTGATCTAGCGGGATTGGCGAGCTCCATTTTCCCCCGGAGTGCCGCCGAGTCAGTGCGTACGTGTGTCATGGTATCTGATTATGTTAGAGACTTTGCAGACAGAGTCATGTATATAAGATGTCCGTTGTGAGCGGCTCCATAAGCCGTAATATTGCTATATGTGGCTTTACAGATTTTGTACGATTACAAGTTTTGTCTAATTTGAAAAAAATAATATAAAGTATGTTGTTTTTTCGAAAATTTTCATTATGCATTTATGATCCGGTTAAGGGCCCATTATGATTATGAGCATTATG
>NW_026727646.1:0-49888 GCF_029784015.1 Lycium ferocissimum
TTTCACTTCGTTATGGTTTGGTTTTTTGTACTTTATCTTCCATACTCGACTTTTTCAACCCCCCCCTTTTTGGGGGCCTTTTTCCCCGGGCAGGACGAGGTTCCACCCCAAATTCACGGGGGGGATGGGCCCCCACCCTTACCCGGGCCCGAGCAACCCCTGACCATCGTACCGTACTTACATTGGGCCCCGACAAATCATAAATACATAATTTCAAATCAAACACAAACTTGCGAACGTACAAAATCGTATTATCGCATATCGACAAAACGACGCGCTTATGTACGCTCTCAATGACGTCGATATACATGACTCTGCTTCCGCAAAGTCTCTAACATGACTCGGATATCATGACATGCACAAACTCGACTCGGCAAGACGGCACTCGAATAAGTGGAGCTCGCCAATCCCGTCGGAACATTTCACCTTTAGTGTCTTCACCCTACTTTACAGGTGTACACACGCATGAAACGCGACCCCGTGGGGGTCAAGATGCAGATATGTACCTAGTGATGCAGTTGCAGATGGGCGAAACCTAGGAACAAAATACGTAAGATAGACATAATATGTAAAGTATCAAAATATGTAATTAAAATGCAACTCATGCACAAAAAGTTCTTTAGAATCCTGCGGGTCGCCCGCCCGTCGTTGGCGCTCTGCTCCATAGCATCACACCGTAAGATTTCGCATCTCCGTAACCCGACATATCCCCGTAACACATCATAGCCAGCCATCACACCATAACACAAACATCACATTAAATCTGAACCCGGCCTGAGAGTGAGTTTCGAGAACCGTAACACAGCATCACACCCACTTATCATAACGCGCACGAAGCATAACCGGCCCGGACTACGGTGAAGGAGGTGTAACCATGAGCACGAGCGGAGTCGTGAGCATACATATGCATAAAATCATAATCATAAATCATTAAGTAAGTAAGAAATCCATATGCGAAAGTTCAAATGAAAACGAAATTTACATTTTTCCAAAGGTCGTCCAAAATAGGCATAGGAAGGTCGCGGGCCCCACGGACGGGTGTCGACCCCCGTCCGAGCCCGACTAAGGTAGGTAGGGGAAAGTTATGTCTTATGAAGTTACCTATTATGTTTGGGGGCGATCCGAGCTCGTATGCAAAAGTTACGGACGTTTGAAGTTGGGACACTTTTAGTCAAAATTCTTTATAAAACCTTTGAAAATTCAATCTTTGAAAACATAAAAAATCTTATTTTGGTCCCATGTAAAGAAGAGATCTAACTAACGAACAAAGTACATATAAGCTCGGATTCTAAGAGTGAAATTACCCCAAGGTTCGGGTCATAGCCTAATAGTACTAAGACATGCCAAAAGGTGAGCTTTACATACCTGGCCGCCCTCGGAACTAATCCGATTCGCGCCCTAGCTTCTCAAGATCTACAACACATCAATAGGCATCAGCATTAACTATAAGCATTGAAGAGTCTCATTCCAAGCCATCACTTTTTCTACGGGAAATTTCGACACAAAGACCCTCCCCTATATATTCACCAACCCCGAGAATTCATCTCGGCTAATATCAACAACAACCAAACCAATAATCATAATAACAACATCGATATGCAACTCAAGTTATCCGAACCAACATCCAATCTTACCCGAGACCTCCCAATTTAATGAAAACAATAACGACATATTTCTTTCTTTCAAATTCATAAACTACGTCGACAACCTCATATGTTAACAACATCATTTCCATGCATTCAAGAAAACATATTGATATCACATTAAGCTTTAAATCAGCCCCTCTCTCATGCAACACTACCCGAAATCTTCCAAGTTCAACAAGGGCAACAACAACACATTTCTACCTTCCGAATTCATGAACTACATCCACAACCCCATACGTTACAACATTATTTTTATAAATTCAAGAACTATATTAGAAGCACCTTACATTCTCAAACCAGCCCCTACACTCACGACTTCCATTTAGGGTCATCAAACCTTCATTTTCACTACATAATCCGCAACAAACAACTACCAAAATACAACATAAAATTTGTTCATCCTACTCCCTCCAAAACAGCCCCCCACGGCTGCACATACCAACACACAACTTCCCATGATTTCCATCCATTTTCACACATTACAATACTCACACAACAAGCTAATTAGAATTGATTCATCACTCCTAGACATACAATATATATACACGGCCAACATCAACATTTATGGCTCAACTTCAACACCCATATTTTCATGATTTTTATTCATTTCCATGCATTATAACACGTCCAAACATCCACAAAACATGCAAAAGAGAATTGAATCATACCTTTTCCTCTTGCCTTCTTGATGCTCGGCTAAGCTTGTTTCTTCAAAACAAGTGGTTCCTTTCTTCCAACAACTACTCTACAAGATAGAGGACCTTCCAATTAGTAAGGAACCAAGAGAAAAATAATTTTCCTTGATCAACATAAGAGAGCAGTTCGGCCAGCTCCCATGGCAGCCGAACTCCCTCTCTCTCTTTTCTCTTCCATGTTTCTTGAAAATTCTAGGGAAAAATATGACTTGTCTTGTAATTTTCCACACACACACATATATATATAAGGGGGCACATGGCCGGTCATGTGCCCCTATTTTTCTCCAAATTTTTCAATTCTTTTTCTTTTCTTTTTCCCTCCAACTTTCTTCAAATTTCTAGAATTTCCAAAAGATGAACTTGATGAAAATGACTTAACAAGTCATCCATTTCTACAAATATTAATCTTCCAAGTAACCATGGCCCACACTACATGTGGCCTTATTATTATTTTTTCATGAATTACTAATTTTCCAAAATTCCACTTTTAACCCCAAATTTTTGTTAATAGCTCCATTCCATAAAATCATAAACCATTTGTCGCAAAACAAAGTCGAGAGATACCCTCGTCCATAATTCTTCGCAACCAACTTACAAATATTCCGACGTGCGAAATGCGAGATGTAACAAGTTCGTGATCTGCCAAAGGTAGGCCACAAGCACATTCTCGCTGTTGCTGTGGTGCTCCTTTGGTCCGAGCCCATGTGTGTTGGTACCTATCTTTCGTGTTGGTTATGCTTTGCATATTTGATTATTCGGGGTACCTGCGGGCCCCCGTCCCGTCATATGATCTCGTTTGGACGGTGTAGGGCCCTCGTAGTCATATTTGTGGGTCGTGGGTCCTATGTGTGTTCGGGTTTGTCCATGATTTGCATCCGAATGCGTGTTCCGTTTGTTATGGTGGCCATAATGGCTCCCTATGTTTGTATATGTGTATATATGTCCGGCGACGTATATTCCGCCGCCTCTCCGACTTTGATGTGACACTTTTGTACGCGCGACCGCTTAAGATAGTATTTATTCTCACTTCTCGCTAATAATGATGAATATGATATTTGAGCTGCTTAAATTATGACGATTTGATCCAAAGTCTGCCGTGTCCAACAGGCGCTGGTACGCGGCCCACGAGGCTGGGTCGTGACATTCAAATACTAATCCGAGACCACTCAAACAAGTTTCAAGAACGCTTCAAACAATCCATACAATATTCAAAACAACTCAACCATTATACTACCTTACCCGAAACTTCCAAATGCCATAAGAACAACAACAATACATTTCTTTCTTCCAAATTCATCCACTACTTCAATAATCCACACGTTCACAACATTATTTCCATAAATTCAAGAAACTACATTTAATTCACATTAGCTTTCAAAACAGCCCAAACATGATTGTAATTTCAATTTGAACCATTAAACTTTCATTTGTATCATAGAATCCACAACACAACATCCCAAACATACTAAATAAAATTAGTTCTTCTTCACTCCTACACCACACTACTTATACACCGCCACACACACAACAATTACATCTTCAACTTGAATCATTCAATACCTTCATTCTCATCACATAATCCATGACAACAACAACCAAAATACTAAGTAAAAATCAATTCGCCATAACTTGCAAAAAAAATGCCCCCTACACGGCCAACATCAACAAACATAAATTCTCAAATTTTCATCCATTTCTACACACTACAACCACACTCAAACATCTTAAATACAATTAATTCATCATTCCTACACCAAAGCAACATGTACACGGCTACAACTTCCACACCACAATTTCATGAATTTCATTCTTTTCCACATATCACAACATGTACAAATCACTCACAACACATGAAAGAAGATGGGATCTTACCTTTCTCTCACTTCACTTCTTCATTCGACTAGCAGGTGTGTTTAGCAAGAAAGAAAGAGTTTGTTTGCTCCAACAACTATCCCATGTTGATAAGGACCTTCCACTTAGTAGAAAAGCTAGGAGAAAATAATTTTTCTTTGGTCAATTCTTGGACACCAATTTTCCTTGGTCATGGCTTAACCTCCCCCTTTTTTTCTCCAAGGTTCTACAAAAATTCTAAGGGGTGGAGAATGATGAAGATGACTTAATCATCATCTTTTACTACATATATAATTTAGCCATGTGGCCCATGGCCCACACCCCACAGATGGCCACATATGGCCATTTTCATGAATTATCAAGTTTCCATAATTTCACTTCTAGCCCTTAATTTTCATGAAATGCTCAACTTTTCATAATTCACTTTTAATCTCAAATTTTTCTTATTCCAAATTTACCCTTAACACTCCATGCCAATGAAAAGATGAACATGCAACTTGTGCATTCTAACAAAGTCGAAAAAAAAAATAACCTTATCCATAACTTGTCGCAACCAACTTAAGATATTCCAACGTACAAAATACGGGATATAACAATAGTAGCTATTATTATAGGCAAACTCCATAAGTGGCAGATGATCATCCTAGCTGCCTCTGAAATCAATAACGTAGGCCTGTAACATATCTTCTAGCGTCTGAATAGTACATTCGGTCTGCTCATCAGTCTGAGGATGACATACTGCATCGAGATTCACTTGTGACCTCATCCCTTCTAGAGTGATCTCCAGGAGTTAGCTGTAAACTGAGCTCCTCTGTCTGGGATCATAGATGTGAGAGCTTTGTGAAGTCCCTCTATAAAATTTTGCATAGCCTTTAACGGACAAATGGTCTTGAATATGCTCTTATACTGACTCCTTGCGGTTCACTGGTCGGCGTCATTAGTCCTTACATCGTTGTCACCATTTACTTTTACATTCTGAGTGCTTACCCAACATGACTTTGTCGCTAGTGAGTATAGTGGTTATGTCCCTTAAACTATTCCTCCTAGTTCCTTCCCAGGACTACTTCCATCGATCCAAAGTATGTATATATGTAATGGTTTACGCACTCTTTCTATCCTTCGCAATGCATGCCTACACTTATGGCAACTCATAATTCGAGTTCAAACTAAATCCTTGGGCTCTTGCCACAACTATTCCTTTAGCTTTCTCTTTCTAACTATTTCTTTCACCTTTATCCCTCAAATTTTACAATACAACCCAAAAGCATAGGGCTACGGAAATTCTCACTCCCTTACGATTCACTCATAACACATACGTGTCTTCGATTTCCTTCTATTGGCGATCGCTTCGAACTCTGGCTCCAGGCTAATAAATTTCGCCTCCTAGAGCACGAAGACGCCATAATCCCTTTCAAGTCCAATGTGTTCTTCCCACCTTTATTAAGGAGGTCCTAATACACCAATAATGTTTTTAGATATCCCTCGTCTTCGACACTTATCTTTCGAGAGTTAGAAATCTCTTAGCATCGTTGCACGGCTTAATCATTATTTCCTTCACTTCTCTTTCCTCGTCGTGGTCACTATCCTTTCGGCCCACTTGTCGAAGTCTGTTCTCCAACCCCACACATTCCTCTTTTGTTTCATACTACCACACTCTATCCCTCTCGCACGCCTACCCTCAAATTTTTATCCACATAGTGCCGCGCTTTGCCCGTCGTCTCTCTTGGAGGCTTTACTCCCTCATGTTTCTTACTCTTTCGTTTTTCCGACATTTTGGCCCCTTTATCTTCCATCTACTCACTTTCTTTCTTTTCCAACTATCATTGTATTAGGACTTTCCAAGCTCAACCTGTAGTGAAAACAGCATCAGCTTGCCTTATAACATTTGTGCCATTTTTTTTTCTTTCACTTGAGCTTCGTTATCTTGTCCGATTATTGCCTTCCAATATGCCGCAACGTCGATTGCTGGGATACACATACCCGCTAATATAGCCATGTATGGGACATCATATACATACGTATACATAATTGCTACCATCTTGTTTACAAAATATTTCCAACCGCTATTCAACTTACCCTGCTTCTAAAGCTGTGATGCGCCTTCTTTCTCTTCACTGGTTCAGTCTGCCTCGTCCTATGTGACCTCTTAAGGTTTTTGCCCACTCTGTATACTCTGATTTCTCTTAGGCTACCCTAGCTTTCCATTTCTCTCCCCTGTGTCCGACTCTACAGGACTTTTAGTACACTTCCCAGGGGGTCACCCATCCTAAAATTTCTCTCACCCCAGCACGCTTAACCTCGGAACTCTGATGAAATACGATGCTTTAATGCTAGTATGATCGCGTCCACCTCACCGCATGACCTTCATCACCTAATCTGGAGTAAATTGAAGTCTTAACAGATTTCAAAACGTTCTCATAACGCATCTCCCGCCGAATTAGAAAGGGTCTATTACTCCAATAAATAATTATTTAATACCCGTAGTCATTCCAAATTCTCAGTTAGGTGGCACTTATATTCCAACGATAAGTGTCCAAAGTTCTCTTGAAATATTATCTTTATCTCAATCTAAATCACCTCTTTCTTTTGATGAAATTATATTGCACCATCTGTTCCTTAGGCCTACCGTCTTTGTCGCTTAAAGATTCCATTATTTTCGAGGTGAAGTCGTGTGCACGCAGTACCCCTTTATGCTTTATGCCTTTTTACCCTTCGTGTACCCAACACAGTTTCTAACTTACTCAAAAACATACCAAGTTCGTCTCAATAATGGTCTTATCTTATCATCATGTCGTCATACTACACCTTTAAATTCATAATTATGTATTCCCTTACCATATTTCTCCAATCTATGTCCATCCTTCTTTTCTGCGCACGAGGAATTTTTATAATACCCCTATATCCTTCGGAAATACTACTCCTACATAATCCCTTTCTCATTTTCAAATCATATTCTGTTCATCCCTACTTGTTCTCATCATACCAGTCATTTCCTAGCACTCATTCTACCTCGTTGCTCATCTTCCTATAGTTTGGTCTTTCACGGCTCACATATCGATATTACTCGTGTTCTCGGCTACACACGTCATCATCTATTACTGCACTGTTATCTCGCCGCTTTTCTTTTCATCTCCTTCTTCCAATTAACCCCTTTTTCTTTTGTGCTCGCTATCATTCCCATTATCTCATAATCTCTATTCTGAACTTTCCCTATAGAAGAACTTCATAAATCCCTTTTTTTTTATCAATAGCTCACCTTTATACTTTTGTCACATAGATCACGTCATATCTTTTAGTCACTTCCTCGCTAGGCTTTGTTCATTTTCATAACAATCCTTATTATATTCACATAATATCCTGTTCGTATCAAGCTTATCCTTAATATCTCACAAGCTATCTTATCAACACATTCATATCCGTCACAATTCTTTTTCCTCTGTACTCTTGTCTCAATCATACTATTATTTCTTCTAACTATAAACTCGTCATATTTTATCCCTGCTTATCAATTCAGTTGGTACCTTAATATAACACTCTATCATGATTTGCCAACCTCTTCTAAATCATCTCTTAATATCACAAGCCCTTTCCAAATTATGTTTACCATATCGATATCGACCTCCTAATTACTATTACTATCAATTCAGTAGTTAACTTATTTATCAAGGTCAGCCGTACTTGCAACTTAGTCAAATCCTATCCTTACTATTGACACGACCTTTCACGACATATCACAACCCCGTATCTCATTCTCTTTTTATTTCTGGAAAAATTTTGGCAGAGTTCCCTCTATATTTCTTACTATCTCAAAACCTGCACGCAGGAAATACCAACAATGCCTCACAGGGCCAACATATATATATATATATATATATATATATATATATATATATATATATATATATATATATCATGTCACGGCCACACGGTGGCTCCCAATATCAACAACAGTATGAAAATGATGGACTTACCTCGTATGTCCAACTCGAACTGCACCTGTTACCCTTTCCTGTCCACTTTTCCCTTCCAATTTTTAACTTTATATAGCAATCGTACCTCAATACCTTACCCGACATATATCTTTCGTGTCTTTGCTTACCTGCGTGCTTTGTATCTTCCAATATCGTCAATCACTTTCTTCTGTCGATGTCGTCCTTCTGTTGAAATCGAAAGTTAGTATAGGGAATCTCATTTCCTATGACATGGCTCTATCGCACGATCTAAGACAGAAGAAGGGTCACTGATTCCTAAATGCCCCGCAGCCTCCTGTTTATAAGTGTGGCCGGCTTCACACCATAAACAAGACTCTGCCGGACACGGCCTCGTAGACAATCCCTAGAACGAATCGTCTCGATACCACTTCGTCACGACCCAACCCGTAGGCAGTGACTAGTGCTCGAGTTGGGCACTCGTACACACCATTGACCGAATCGCATACAAATAGATTATACATATACGAGAGATCGACGTCGACCATAGCTAGCATATCCGTATCTTATACATACGAAAAGAGAAACGTCGCCCCAAAGTCACAATATATATATATATATATATATATATATATATATATAAGTATCGCTCACACAACTTTCGGCGATGATATCGCACATAAGCGTTGTAAGGCCGTCATAATATAGGGGGACGCCCGAATACAAATCACACGTACAAAAATCGAGCGGTGACTACCCACAACCCACACATATGTGTCTACAGACCTCTAAGAGTAATAACAGAATCATATGACGGGACAGGGCCCCGCCGTACCCCTGAATAGACATATACATACACATATATAACAAAGGTATCTGTATCCAAAATATAGGCTCCGGAACAAGGGATGTTATACCCCGCGTTTTCAGAACATGAGTTTGACATGTACCTCATCGTAGTAATGGGATGTTTTGAAAGGCACAAGCCATGGAGAAACGTAACAACGAAGAAAAAGGGTGAATTACGATCTCGTAAGTCGTAATCGGGAAAGAATATTTTAAAACACGGGAACATGGCCATTATTAGTGTAATAAGTGATAAATATCATGTATGGAGAATTTCGAAATATTTCGGGATTGAGCAAATTGAAGAAAATAAGTTCGACGAAAATTTGAGAAACGCGGGACGAATTTTAATCAACTTTGGAGGCGCATATCTCATAGTATATGTGGAGTTTTAAGGTGTTTCAAAGTCCTAAAATGAAGTTCGTCGAGTCTAGTTTGTAATGCAACAAACCGTTCATTGATAGGACATTGGAGTAGAGAATTATAGACGTTACAAACTGAATCGTCGACGCAGAAACAGCATTCCCGCGATTAGCACCACTACGGTCTTTGCTTACGATCGTAGCTACAGTGAAACCGACTTTGGCATTTTTTTTTAAAAGGGACAGAAACATCATTTTTTTCAGTCAAAAAGTTCCAAAAATTTCCAGAAAATTCAGCACAAAAAAGGGAGCAAATATACCTCACAAAATGAGAATTTTGAGTGAAATTTCAAGTAACGAAGTACCAATTGAAGTCCGAGCAACGCATAGTCGTGAATATAATTTCATTTGGAATTAGAGGAGCATGGGAACAAGAAAATGTTGAAGAACTAAGTGAAGAAGGTAAGTTTTAATCCTCTTTTCATATGTTATGGATGGTTTATATGTGTGTTGTGGGTGTGGAAATTCATGAAATATGGTATGTTGAAGTGAAGCCGTGTAGGTGTTGGTTATGTTGGAGTGATGAACTAATTTTTATTTAATATTTTGGTTGTTGTTGATATGGATTCCATAATGAAAATGATGGTTTAATGATTTAAATGGAAGTTGGAGTCGTTTGTAAGTTGTTAGAGAAGATAATGTGATTTTAATATGGTTTTACGGAATTTATGAGAATGATGTTGTTAAAATGCGGATTATTGATGTAGTTTATGAATTTGGAAGAAAAACATGTATTGTTGTTGTTCTTATGGCATTTGAAAGTTTCGGGTGGAATAGTATAGTGGTTGGGTTGTTTGGAATATTTTGCGGATTGTTTAAAGTGTTCTTGAATATTGTTTGAATGGTTTCGGATTAGTGTTACATCCGGCATTTTTGCATAATTGGAAATTTCGGAATAATTTTTGCTTGTAAGAAATAAGGCCACATTTGGATCTTACTAGTATGAATAGGTCGGCTATGGAAACATTGGTGCGGAATTATCGAGGAAGGTTAAGGGCAAAATCGGAATTTTGAAAATTTGTTTCATGAATTACAAGAAATGGGCATGGAATAATTGGGCTTGGAAACAAAGAAAAAAGAAGGAGAAGAGAGGCCCAACCGGCCTTGGCTAGCCTAAGCCCATGGAAAATTAATTCCATGTGGCAAATTATGGGACGTGATGGGCACCCGACCCCCATATCCGGAGCCGAGCGAACCCACAGACTCCTATTGCACACATAAATTTTTTTTCAACCCTCTAAACTGAATAATCATCAAATACATAATGAAGCTTTCAAATTGACAAAATCTGTAATTATACAAACTTTATTACATAACCCAAAACGACATGTCGGCTGATGGAGCCGCTGACCGACCGACATACCATACCCACAACGCCGTCTCGCAAAGTCTCTACCATGAATCGTACACCACCATACACATACCGACTCGGCAGCACTCCAGAACAAGTGGGGCCCGCCAATCTCCGCCGGAACATCTCCCGTAAATACGGAAAATGTCGAGTACGTAACATGGGAGTACCGCGTGGCATGAAACGCATACCTTTCAAACACAATCCACAACATGTGGGGTCAAGACGGAAATGTACCGAGTACGTAAGACATGCATGTCCGAAGACGTAGAACACACGGGTGATGTACCTATAATCGAAACAGAGGTTAAAACTATCAAGTACATACATACTCGTAATGGTCGATGATGTCATATAACGCGAATACCTTTCGTACACAATCCACACATAAATCCGTTTCGTGTTATGTCAAAAGTATACGGATGTCATATAAAATAAATGGGTCTTTATTAAGGGACTCGGTAGATAAAACCAGTACCAAAATGCTTATTTTGTAATCACATCATAACCGACATGTCCGAAGAGAGGGACTCGGTGAATAATGCGAGTAGGAGTGCGCACGAGAACATGAGCACACGGTGATGTCACACGTCGAGTCGCGCACGAACGTAGTGCATAAACATATGCATATAAGACGTACGTAATGTTCGTCATTCGAAGATTCGAGGTTATATATCGACGGAATGCCGAACGTACGTAATATTACAAAGAATGTTCATGTCGTCATATCATGCTAACGCACTTATATCCGAATACGTTTATCGTAATTTCTATAAGTATTTACAACGGATCGTCTTTGATGATGTCATATACTCGTACGAACTACGTAACATACGGAATGTTCGGATACTTATAGCAAACTCGACATATGTAAGGCAAATAGTAATACTGAATGCATATCAAAATCATAAATCTCATATGTGTATGACGTGTCCCGGCCCTCCGATGAGGGACTCGGTGAATAGGATCATGTATAGCAAATAAGTATGTCATATATGCAAATAACGTGTCCCGCCCATATATATATATAAGGGACTCGGTAGATAAAATCATGCATATCATAATCATATGTACATAACGTGTCCCGACCCGGACCTCTAAGAGTGACAACGACATCATCGGGGTCGCGAACGATAAATAATAAGGTTAATAACACTATGCTCCGGAATAATCATGAAATGCCATCCGGTTGTGCCACCGTCCCCATAACATCACATCATAATCACATACAGACAACGTGTCCCGCCCGCAACTACGAGGCCTTTGAATAATCATTTGTATCGTTCTCATATCAATGTCAATATAATGCTTTATAAGGAGTGCGCACGAGAACATGTCCCGGCCCGGTCTCGGTATTTATAATCATAACAATAAACGTAAAATCGTATCGTGACGTACGCCTCCATCTCCAAATCATCATATCACGAAGTCATAACATCATATATATATATATGCCCCGGCCCGGACTCGGTGAATGAAAGATACATTGAGTCGCGCACGACGAGCAGTAATAAGCAACCACATAAAACATATGCATATAAGACCACTTAAAGTATTGGAGACAAATCACTTTCATTATAAGTCATTCGAAGATTCCGAAACAAGTCTCGGATTCTTCCGAAGTAATATGTAGTAGACTCGTGGCAAAAGAATATAGAATATGAGCACTTGGTATACAAAAACCTCTTCGGACTTGTCAAGCGATCGGAGTCGTGTGCGACGAACGTTAAGACTTACAAAGAATGTTCATATCTAAATACTTATGTCAAATACTCATGCTAACGCACTTATATCCGAATACGTTTATCGGAATTTCTATTTCGGAGCATTTACAACGGACTCGTTTGTACAACATTCAACGAATATTCATGTCAAACCTACTCGTATCGGAACGTCTATATCGAATAGTCTATTCATACATACAATACCCATAATGTGCATTACAATCCAAATTTGATACTTATAGCAAACTCGAATCATTAGTCCACAATTTCCATTGTTTAACATAATTCCATTCAAATATACCAGGCAAATAGTACTATACACTTAAGTCTTGAGGGTGTGGTCCCACCTCGAGTCAAGTCGGATAACGGACCTAAAAACGTAGTCATTATGTCCTTTTAGGTCATCCTTGAAGATTTCAAAACATTCCACTTTCGTTTTCAAAGGTTACGGACGCTTAACCATTTCTTGCACTAAAGTGTAAACTAATTAGTTCAATTCTATTGAATGAATAGTAACTAAATTCAATCTCGGATTTCTAGATTTAGAGTGGCCCCCGAGGCTCGTAATCAAGCCTAGAACATCTAAGACATGCCAAAGAAGAAAAAGGGAAGCCTTACGTACCTTTTCTGCCGCTTGTGCTACTCCAAATCCCAGTCCCAAGCTTGCCAAAATCCGCAATTTGGTCATGTTTGCCAGTTACTATTCATGAGGCTTTAAAATTCCAATCTTGGATTCGTTCTTGTCTGCTGAAATTTCGGCAGCACCTCCCCTGTAAATGCACCATCCCGAGAATATGGCTCGGCCCAAATCAACATCAACAAAAGAATCCGGGAATTCAACCCGGCCAAACTATCAATCATAATATCACAACTACACTAACAACTTCAACAACCAACTCAAGGTACATTCTAACAATTCTACCAACATAGTGCTTCCTTTAAGGGCTTCCAACTTTAATGAAACTATAACAACTCCGTAATTCATACGCCACAATATCATACCAGCCTCATTATCTTCCATGCATGCAAGAATCATTATATTCAATTCACATGATTTCTACAATAAACCTTCAACTACACAATCATTAAGCTTTTATTCTACAACATAGAATCTATAACACAACATCCCAAACATACCAAATGACATTAGTTCTTCACCCCATTCAACACAACACATGCACGGCCAAACTCAACTTTCACGGCTCAACATCAACTCCAATCATTTAATGAGTTTCATTCATTTCTACATATTACAACAACGCCCAAATATGCTAAATACAATTTGTTCACCATTCCTACACACATTATATATGCACACGGCCAAACACACACATATACGGCCAACAACACAACATGCATAGCTTCATGTATTCCATTCATTCCATCACTCTACAACACATACAAATCATTCATAACATTAACAACAATCAAAATACTAAATAAAACGATTGAACCATTGCCTTTGCAAGCCATCCATGCATTCGGCCACACCCCTATATCCATGCTCTCATGAATTTTATCCATTTCTACATACCACAACATAAACAAAACCTTCACAACTCATAAAAAGGAATGAAATCATACCTTTCTTCACAACTTCTTCACTTGGCTAAAGTGATGATTTTGCAACAAAGAGTGATTCTCTTCTTCTAAAAATCATACCATGTTGAAGAGCACCCTTGAATTAGTAGGAATACAACAAGAAATAAATTTTTGGAACAAAACTTCCCATGGCCCAAATTTTTATAGGGTGGCCGAACCCCTCTTTTCCATTGCTCTTCATCTTTCTTGCCCTCTTTCTTTCTTAAGGAGTATGAACTCTCTCTATATATATAAATCATCTTTGCATGCATGTGAGGGGCACATGCCCCTCTCTAGATTTTTCTTTCCTTTTTCTTTTATTTTCTAGAAAGATGACTAACTTATGTCATCTTTCTTCTTTTCTTTTTTTTTTTTTTTTTTGTCACATGGCCATTAGGGCCCTTTTGGAATATTCTTGAACCCTTTGTGAAATTCCCGTTTTGCCCCTCGACTTTTCTCAATTTTACGATTTTGCCCCTAGCCTTCCGCATTATTTTCATAACCTGTTTTGCAAATTTCTCCTTTTTACCCTTAACCTTTCTCAATATTTCCCATGCAATAATAGTCATAAATGATTTTATAACGACTTGCACATCAAAATGATTTTTGAAAATCGTCTCGCCCTACTTTCCACGACGACTTCGAAATATCCAAACGTACAAGGTACGGGTTATAACATCCTCCCCTCTTTAGAACATTCGTCCTCGAATGTTCAACCGACCTTACGGGGCCTTGTAGCACTTGGGAGGGGTTCCTTTTATGTCCATTCCTTATCATAAGTTTTCCTTTCGCTCTCCATCGATACCCTCACATATGAAATACCATACATGTTGATATGCACATCCACATATAATTAGTATCAACTAACCCGCAAAACACTTCCGACACTATTCAAGCCTATCCGAATTCCCACGCCGTAGCGTACTCTTCCGTCTCTTCTCTAATCTAACTCCGTCGTGTGCTACGCGACCTTCATATGGTCCCCAGCCATCTTGTACATTTTAATTTCTCATTTGGCTCTTGGATCTGCATTTGTGAAAATTTTCAGTAAACTTCCCAGGGGTCACCCATTCAAGATTGCTCCCACCTGAGCACGCTTAACTCCGAAACTTTGGTGGATTTCGGCGCCTTGATGCTGATATATTCACGTCCACTTCCTCGTATGACCTTTATTACATGTCCCGGGGCTAGTCAAGGCCTTACAGATTCCGGGATACCCCCGTAACACATCTTTTCTTGTACAATTACTATTTTACCCTTTTCGGCCTCCCATATCACCTTTACAAACTCTTATTGTTCGAAATCTGTACGTTGCAAATGCCAACAATACCTTTAAAATACATACGGCCATATATCACATCCGGACCACCTTAACTTTTCGTTTCCAACACCAAAACAAATATTTCCAAACTTACCCTTGTAACCTTCCCATATCGTTACTTACCTCCTTCCGTCGTACGTAAGGCTTACATGTGGAATTTCATTTTCCTATGACTTGGCTCTATCGCACGATCCGTGACGTAAAGAAGGTCGACAATTCCTAGATGCCCCATAGCCTCTTGTTTATAGATGTGGCGCGCTACACACCATAAACAAGACTCTCCACCGGACACGACTTTGCAGACAACCCCACGGACAGACCTTGCTCTGATACCACTCTGTCACGCCCCAATTTCGATGGGACGTGATGGGCACCCGACCCCATATCCGGAGCCGAGCGAACCCACAGACTCCTATTGCACACATAAAATTTTTTTCAACCCTCTAAACTGAATAATCATCAAATACATAATGAAGCTTTCAAATTGACAAAATCTGTAATTATACAAACTTTATTACATAACCCAAAACGACATGTCGGCTGATGGAGCCGCTGACCGACTGACATACCATACACACAACGCTGTTTGCAAAGTCTCTACCATGAATCAGACACCACCATACACATACTCTGACTCGGCAGTACTCCAGGAACAAGTGGGGCCTGCCAACTCCGCTGGAACATCTCCTGTAAATACTTCAGCTCATATGGGAGTACCTGCGTGGCATGAAACGCAGCCCCCGAAAACAGGGGGTCAGTACGGAAAATGTACTGAGTACGTAAGACATGCAGAACAGAGAAACAGACCTATAACTGAAACAGACAAAACTATCAAGTACATACATACTCAGAATAGCGGATATGCATACCTTTCAGACACAATCCACACATACCTGTTTCTTATGTCAAAAGTATACGTAAAATAAATGGGTCAAACAGTACCAAAATGCTTATTTTGTAATCACGGACCGCATGTCCGAAGAGGTGCGAAATTGGCGAGCACACGGGTGATGTCACACGTCGACGGAGCACGGGACGTACGTAATGTTCGATGAGGTTATATATCGGACGGAATGCCGAACGTACGAATATTCGGTATGTCGTCATATCCCGGACGGGAATACGGATCGTACGTAATGGTTAGATGATGTCATATAACGTACGAACTACGTAAACATACGGAATGTTCGATTCCATCGACATATGTCGGACGTAATACCGAATGCATATCAAAATCATAAATCTCATATGTGTATGACGTGTCCCGCCCTCCGATGAGGGACTCGGTGAATAGGATCATGTATAGCAAATCGATGTCATATATGCAAATAACGTGTCCCGCCCTTTATTAAGGGACTCGGTAGATAAAATCATGCATATCGAATCATATGTACATAACGTGTCCCGCCCTCATCGCGGGTCTCGGTGAATAATAATCATGTGCCATCCTGGCCACCGTCCCCATAACATCACATCATAATCACATACAGACAACGTGTCCCGGCCCGCAAGTACGAGGGACTCGGTGAATAATGCAGAGGAGTGCGCACGAGAACATGTCCTGGCCCGGGTCTCAGTGAATCAGAATCGTATCGTGACGTACGCATGAAGTCATAACGTGCCCTGGCCCGGGACTCAGTGAAAGATACATTGAGTCGCGCACGAACAGAGTGCGTAAAACATATGCATATAAGACCAGACTCAGTAGACAAATCACTTTCTGTCATTCGAAGATTGAGAAACAAGTCTCGGATTCTTCCGAAGTAATATCAGAAAGTTATGAGCACTTGGTATACAAAAACCTCTTCGGACTTGTCAAGCGATCCGAGTCGTGTGCGACGAACGTTAAGACTTACAAAGAATGTTCATATCTAAATACTTATGTCAAATACTCATGCTAACGCACTTATATCCGAATACGTTTATCGGAATTTCTATTTCGGAGCATTTACAACGATCGCTTGTACCGAATATTCATGTCAAACCTACTCGTATCGGAACGTCTATATCGTAATAGTCTATTCGAATACCCATATTGGGGTTACCGGATACTTATAGCAAACTCGAATCATTAGTCCACAATTTCCATTGTTTAACGAACGGAAATTAAGGCAAATAGTACTATACACTTAAGTCTTGAGGGTGTGGTCCCACCTCGAGTCAAGTCGGATAACGGACCTAAAAACGTAGTCATTATGTCCTTTTAGGTCATCCTTGAAGATTTCAAAACATTCCACTTTCGTTTTCAAAGGTTACGGACGCTTAACCATTTCTTGCACTAAAGTGTAAACTAATTAGTTCAATTCTATTGAATGAATAGTAACTAAATTCAATCTCGGATTTCTAGATTTAGAGTGGCCCCGAGGCTCGTAATCAAGCCTAGAACATCTAAGACATGCCAAAGAAGAAAAAGGGAAGCCTTACGTACCTTTTCTGCCGCTTGTGCTACTCCAAATCCCAGTCCCAAGCTTGCCAAAATCCGCAATTTGGTCATGTTTGCCAGTTACTATTCATGAGGCTTTAAAATTCCAATCTTGGATTCGTTCTTGTCTGCCGAAATTTCGGCAAAGCACCTCCCCTGTAACTGCACCATCCCGAGAATATGGCTCGGCCCAAATCAACATCAACAGCAATCCCGGAATTCAACCCGGCCAAACTATCAATCATAATATCACAACTACACTAACAACTTCAACAACCAACTCAAGGTACATTCTAACAATTCTACCAACATAGTGCTTCCTTTAAGGGCTTCCAACTTTAATGAAACTATAACAACTCCGTAATTCATACGCCACAATATCATACCGGTCTCATTATCTTCCATGCATGCAAGAATCATTATATTCAATTCACATGATTTCTACAATAAACCTTCAACTACACAATCATTAAGCTTTTATTCTACAACATAGAATCTATAACACAACATCCCAAACATACCAAATGACATTAGTTCTTCACCCCATTCAACACAACACATGCACGGCCAAACTCAACTTTCACGGCTCAACATCAACTCCAATCATTTAATGAGTTTCATTCATTTCTACATATTACAACAACGCCCAAATATGCTAAATACAATTTGTTCACCATTCCTACACACATTATATATGCACACGGCCAAACACACACATATACGGCCAACAACACAACATGCATAGCTTCATGTATTCCATTCATTCCATCACTCTACAACACATACAAATCATTCATAACATTAACAACAATCAAAATACTAAATAAAACGATTGAACCATTGCCTTTGCAAGCCATCCATGCATTCGGCCACACCCCTATATCCATGCTCTCATGAATTTTATCCATTTCTACATACCACAACATAAACAAAACCTTCACAACTCATAAAAAGGAATGAAATCATACCTTTCTTCACAACTTCTTCACTTGGCTAAAGTGATGATTTTGCAACAAAGAGTGATTCTCTTCTTCTAAAAATCATACCATGTTGAAGAGCACCCTTGAATTAGTAGGAATACAACAAGAAATAAATTTTTGGAACAAAACTTCCCATGGCCCAAATTTTTATAGGGTGGCCGAACCCCCTCTTTTCCATTGCTCTTCATCTTTGTTGCCCTCTTTTTTTTTCTTAAGGAGTATGAACTCTCTCTCTATATATATAAATCATCTTTGCATGCATGTGAGGGGCACATGCCCCTCTCTAGATTTTTCTTTCCTTTTTCTTTTATTTTCTAGAAAGATGACTAACTTATGTCATCTTTTCTTCTTTTCTTTTTTTTTTCTTTTTTATTTTTTTTAGTCACATGGCCATTAGGGCCCTTTTGGAATATTCTTGAACCCTTTGTGAAATTTCCGTTTTGCCCCTCGACTTTTCTCAATATTACGATTTTGCCCCTAGCCTTCCGCATTATTTTCATAACATCGTTTTGCAAATTTCTCCTTTTTACCCTTAACCTTTCTCAATATTTCCCATGCAATAATAGTCATAAATGATTTTATAGCACATCAAAATGATTTTTGAAAAAACTTTGATTGAAATATATAACGGGTTATAACGATGTGTGTGTTGCGTGTGTGTATATATGTTGTATATTTATGGTGAGTTGAATTATGTGTTGTGTTCTAGTTGTGGTTGTGGTGAAATTTATATTGGAAATGAAAGTTGAATGAATTTGGTTGAAGTTGGAAATATATGTGTGATGTGGTGTAGACAAGGAAAGGAGAATGAATTCAAGTTCAATTAGTTTGTTAGTTGTGTTGTTGTGACCTTAGTAATGCAAATAAAGGTTTAATGACTTGAATTGGTATTGGAATTGCTTGTATGCAATTATGAGAAATTATGAGAATTTATATGATTTTTATGTAAGTAAGGAATTAAAGTCATTAAGATGCAAATTATGATTGTTGTTAATGAAGTTGGAAGACAAAATGTGTTATGGAAGTTTATGTTGAAAATTGGAAGTTTTGAATGAATTATGGTTTGATGGAAATTTTGTATATTTTGTAGAATAATGAGGAATGTGTCCAAATCGTATTTGAATGCCGTGAATTAGTAGACAAATATGAAAACGTCGACATTAGTTGGATATTGTGAAGTTGGAATGGAATTTGTGGCCTTATGTAGAAAAGAAGACTATTTATCTTATAGCGTGTTTTGTGACGATTATCGATATTCTTGGTATTGTTGATGTTGTTGTTGGGTTGGTTGTTGTCGTTTAAGCGAGTTTAAAGCTCGGGGATGTTGGATTTATAGGGGAGATGCTTTGCCCAAATTCTTGTAGACAAGTAAGGGCTAAGAATAAGCTCCCAAACCATATGATTTATATTTGGTGACTTTGACCATTTGCGGATTCTAAAGCGAAACGGGATTGGAGATAAAGCGAGCATAAGACGTCCGCAAGGTATGTAGAGCTTACCTATTCTTCATATGGCATGTCCTAGACCTATTAGGCTGAAAACGGAACCTCGGGACTAATCCTGCTCCTAGAAACCCGAATTTGATTTTGGTTACTATTTATTCAGCGCAATTGAATCAAAATGCTTACCTTTGGATATAAGAACGCGTAAACCTTTGTATCCTTCGTAAATGAATCCAAATGGCTCCGAAACTTTCGCGGATAACTTTATGGAGCCTAATGTTTGTAAATTATGTTCGCGCCTCGGCTTGACCGGAGAGTGGGCCCGCAAGTCCCGAGATTTCCCTTATTTAGTTTGTACGACTCATTTCCGTACGATGCGAAAAGGAAGTGTTTGCTTATGATTCTAAGGTCCGTTCGAATGTCTTATTATGTTATTTGAACGCTCATCACTATGAGCGCTACTATATTTTCGAGAATAACTTACGATTTGTTTTTCGAAAAATTGATAACTAAAAGTACGCAACCTTTGTACACAAATTTCCGATTTATTTGATACTCGCTTTGAGCTTTCGATACTAATGTATTTGTATATGAAATTATGTGTCGACTTACGGAGTTTACTTTAATATGCATATGATTTACGCACCTACTCTACGGTTCGTGCCGATTATTATGATTTCGTTCGCGATGCAGGGCCGGTTTTGTGATCGTGCGCTCTATGACATATTCGGCGGTATGATGTGTTGCGGTTTCGAGGAGCCTCGCCATAGGGCCGGTTACCGTCATGGTGTTATGATGTGATATGGCTTCGTTATGTTTGATGATGTGATGTGTGTGATATCATGATTTGTTCGGAGTTGTACGGAGATTTGAAAGCTACGGAGTATGATGTCGTGGCACCGGCGTCGGGGGGTGACCACGTTCACGAGCCTTATGCACGATTTTTATTTACATTACGCACATTTGCATTAAGGTACGAGGGTTTGGGTGCCGTATACTTCGTATTTGTTGTATCTTCTCACTCCCGATTATGATTTGGATTCTTACATACACTTTACATACTCGGTACTTTTTTAAATCTTGACCCCGCTTTTGTGGGTTGCGTTTCATTTCGCCGCGAGTACGCGCGCTCGGTTGGGTGATTCCGGTTTAGGCTACCTATTACGCTGCTTGGAGTGCTCCCCTCGATCCGGAGCCCACATTTGGTATATATGCTCTGCTTTGGATATTACGTATGTTCGCTCTTTTGTTTGGGTACGACGGGGCCCTGTCCCGTCATATGTTCGTATGTACGATTACATTTGTAGGGCACCGTAGCCATATTTGTGGGTCGTGGGTCCGGTCTGGTTGCGTGTGGTTTCGGTTTGTACGTATATGATTTCGATTTGCGTCCTTAAGCGGCCCCGTATGCTACTATGGCCGATATGGCCCGTCTTTGCATGAGTGTGTCTGGGCGATGTACATTCCGCCAACTTTGATTCCGATGTGATGTTTGACACGGGCGACCGCTTAGGACAGCATTTGTATGATGTCAGGTTTCGATTATCGGTCCGAATAATGTCTGTTAAAACTGAATATTGTCCTAATGTGACATTTTGGTTCGTGAGTTTGTGTGGGCGCCGGTGTAAGGAGCCAGTCACGGCCCACGGAGCTGGGCCGTGACAATTAGTAAGTGAATGTGTAAGTGTTGGTGTTAGTTTGGTTATATGCGGTTGAATTGAATATAAGTGAATGTCGTCGCATTATGTGAAAGAAGGTTGTTAATGTTAGAATGCATTTTTGAATTAATGATTGATGTTGTTAGAATGATTGTTGGTGTTGTTGTGTTGTTGAATTTGGGAGTTGAATTCTCGGGGTTGTGCATTTACAGGGGAAGTGCTGCCCAAATTTCCGTAGAATTATGTGTTCGTTTGGAAATGAACTCCTAAATGCCTATAGTTGATGTTGGTATCTATTGATGCTATGTAGATCTTGGGGAGTCCGAGACATAGGTTTGATTTGGATTAGCTTTGAGAGCAATCGAGGTATGTAAAGCTTACCTTTCTTTCTTTTGGCATGTCTTAGATATGGCTAAGGTATGATATGTTATGAGCCTTGGAGGGTAACTCTATTCTGAAATTCCGAACATGTTTATGATTCACACTCGTTTCTTGATGTTCGCATTTGATACGGTCGGATTTTGGTCCTTATGTCTTCCGTATGATTGGATTTTAAGAGTTGCAAAAAGTTTTGTTTTAAAAGAGTTTTGTAACTACGAACGTCGTAACTTTCACGAGACGAGAACCGGATGGCTTTGATATGCTCGTAAATGATTCCCTAATGTATGATGACTATGTTTTCCGTAGGCGGGCCGGCTCGGGTCGACACCCATTCGTGGGCCCCGCGACTTTCTTATGTACTTCGATGATTTTGAAAGGATATGATATGACTATTATTCGATTTCAAGTACGATCGGTTACTTATCTTTTGAGTTTGTAATAATGATTTGATAACATATGATGACTATGACTTTCATAGGCGGGCCGGATTGGGTTGACGCTCGTCGGGTGGGTCCGCGACTTTCTATGTTTGGTTCTAACGACCTATTTTTGAAAAAAAAAGCTTAATATGACTATTTTTCCGACCCGAGTGTGATTATGTACTTATTTGTTGAGTACTGAAATGAGAATTTTTATGCATACGAATTTGATACGTGACTATGGTTTAAAGTTCGTTTTGATATATTAAGTGACATTCGGAGGAAATTTGATTTGACTATTGTCTTGGTTTTGAAATAATAGTTCGCTTGGGTGATCTGTTGAGTTTGTAATAATGATTTGTATGCATATGGCTACTTACGATTACGCTCGTGCGTTGTTGTTACATCCTTCACGGATCCGGGCCGGTTGTTATCGTGCGCACTATTCGAAGTATGATGTGTTTCCGAAGTATGATGTGATACGAAGTATGATGTGTCGTACGCGTAGAGCCCCTCTTGGCCGGGTGCGTGTATATATGTTATGATGTGTGACGGAGATGTTCGGAGATATAAAACACGAAGTATGATGTGTTGTGGCGTCCAGATGGAGTGGCGACCACGTTCTGTCCGCCGGGTCCCATTACGGACCGTATGTGGTATGTGATATGATAATATGATGACATGATGATATGTGATAATATGACGATATGATTATTATATTATATATGGATCGGGCCGTACGTTCCTCGGCATTATTATATTATATATGGATCGGGCCGTACGTTCCTCGGCATTATCGTATTATATATGGATCGGGCCGTACGTTCCTCGGCATTATCGTATTATATATGGATCGGGCCGTACGTCCCTCGGCATTATTATATTATATATGGATCGGGCCGTACGTTCCTCGGCATTATCGTATTATATATGGATCGGGCCGTACGTCCCTCGGCATTATTATATTATATATGGATCGGGACATACGTTCCTCGGCATTATTATATTATATATGGATCGGGCCGTACATTCCTCGGCATTATCGTATTATATATGGATCGGGTCGTACGTCCCTCGGCATTATTATATTATATATGGATCGGGCCGTACGTTCCTCGATATTATCGTATTATTTATGGATCGGGCCATACGTTCCTCGGCATTCGGTTAATGTCGGCTCGTATGATATGTTTGATTTTAAGTATGTATGAGACGAAATGTTTTTCAAAAGAAAGCGGAGCATTTTTGGCATTACGATTATCCTATTTGTCTTTTGAACCCATTATGTATGATTTGTATGTCGGATGTAAGTACTTTGGTATTCGGGTTATTATGCTCACATTACGGACACCTTACTTCGGTTATGACTTCGTTTTGTACTTCTGCTTTGCATACTCGGTACATATTCCGTACGACCCCCTTTCTTCGGGGCTGCGTTTCGTGCCACGCGGTACCCACGGATGAGTAGGTGATGTTAGCGGGAGATGTTCCGGAAATTTGGATTTACGAGCTCCATTTTCTCCGGAGTCTTCTTGAGTCGAGTGTTAAAGTTGTGATATACGGGGTTATGTTAGAGACTTTGCGGACAATGTCGAGTGTATGATATGTCGATTTGTTTTGTAAGCGGCTATGTAAGGTGTATTAGTATGCATTATGCTACGATTTGTTTGACAAGCGGCTACGTAGAAATCTTGTGTGCATCATATTACGATTTCATACGATTGCAGATTTCATTTGATTTGAAAAAAAAAACGAAAAGCATGTTTGTTTTCTGAAAAATTTTCATTATGTGCTTATGTTATGTTTTGCGGGCCCAGTATGGCTATGAGTATTACGAAAGTCAGCGGGTTCGCTCGGCCCTAGATAAGGGTCGGGTGCCCATCACACCCTATCGGATTAAGGGTGTGACAAGGGAGCACTCCAAAATAGCTGAATGGAAATCCTAAGCTGGCGGATCACCGAAGCGAGTATCTGTACCTGCGGGCATGAAACGCAGCCCCCGAAGAAAGGGGGTCAGTACGAAATATGTACTGAGTATGCAAGGCATGAAGTACAGTAAACAGGATCATAATCGGAACAAAATGTACAGAAAATAAGTGCAATATCCAGAATATCAAAATGCTTACTTTTAAAAGCACAAATCATGCAAGGGCTCAAGGAATATGGTCGCCCACCCGACATTGGCGCCATAACACATCATACTCCAGAAGATTTCATATGTCACGACCCGACCCGTGGCCGCGACTAGTGCCGTGCCGGGCACCGTACACGCCTATTAACCGAAACGGCATACAAACGACATACATATACAAAGATCGGACGTCGGACCATAGCTAGCATAACCGGATTACGTACATACGAGAAAAGTGAAACGTCGCCCCCGCGATCACAAATATATATATGCGCCATAACCTTCGGTAGATAATATCACACGTAGCCGGTAAGGCTATCATAGTATAGGGGGACGTCCGAATCACAAATCACACGGACACGGCCGAACGGTGATTACCCACGACCCACACGTATGTCTACGGACTCTAAGAGTAATAACGAGAATCATATGACGGGACGGGGCCCGCCGTACCCATGAATAGACATATACATATGCATCGGAAGAATGTACCAAAACATAGGCTCGGAACAAGGGAGCGCTCGAGAATAGCTAAATGGAAATCCTGGTGGCGGATCACCCAAATGAGTATGTCATGCACAGGGCATGAACGCGGCCCAAAGAAAGGGGTCGGTGCGGAATATGTACTGAGTATCCAAAGCATGAAATACAGTAAACAGGATCATAATCAGAATAAGAGGTACAGAAAGTAAATGCAATATCCAGAAACACCAAAATGCTTACTTATTAAAACACAAATCATGCATGGGGGCTCGGGGAATATGGTCGCCCTCCGTCATTGGCGCCATAACACGGCATAACACCGAGAAGATTTCATATCTCCGTATCCCGTCACACGTCATAACACATCATAACGCCATAACACGACATAACACCAAATATAAATGGAACCGGCCCTACAGCGAGGAGCTCGGTGAATCGTAACACAGCATAACACCGAAATATAACATAGTGCGCACGATAACATAACCGGCCCGGGACTCGGCGAAAGAGGTAATAACAGAATGCACGAGCAGAGTCATGAGTAACCATATGCAATTTAAAACATTTTCAAAGACGCAATAGAATAATCATAACGAACCATCGTTTAAAACCAAAAGAATAGTCAAATCAAGTTTCCCCCGAATGAGCATATCAAATAGAACTTTAGAAATCATAGATACGTATCAAAACCATATGAAGTAGCTTATGGAAAACAAGAACATAATCGTCATTACAGACTCGATAGGTAAGTAAGTAATCGACGCTCGAGGGTTGAGACGATAGTCATGCTAAGTCCTTTCAAAAGTCGTTAGAACAACACAAAGAAAAGTCGCGGGACCCACGGACGAGCGTCAACCCAATCCGAGCCCGCCTATGGAAGGTGTAGTCATTATACGCTACGAGCCTTCTACGAGCATATCGAGGCGATCCGGTTCGCTCACGAAAGTTACGGCCATTATTATACATAGAACCACTTTAAGAACAAAAATCTTTATGCAACATTTGAAATCCAATCATACCAAAGACATAAGGACCATAATTCTATTATATTGCGAATGACAACATTAAGAAGTAAATAAGAATCGAAGACATGCTCGGATCGCAAGAATGGAGTTACCCCCAGGCTCGTACCATAGCCTACTTACAACTAAGACATGCCAAAAGAAAGAAAGGTTAGGCTTGACATACCTCGTCCACTTCCTAAGCTAATCCAAACTTAAGTCTCGGCTTCCCAAGATCTACAACAACGTCGTTAGACACCAAACATTAGTCATAAGCACTTAGAAATTCAATTCCAAGCTATCACTTTATCTACAGAAATTTGGGTAGCATTTCCCCTGTAAATTCAACAACCCCGAGAATTCAACTCGGCCAAATCATCAACAACAATACCAACAACCATACTAACAACATCAACCAGTGATTCAAAACGCATTCTAACGTTAGTAACTCTTTTCTATATAATTCGACGGCATTTCATTTACATTCAAATCACCACACACAATTAAGCCGAAGCCAATACTCATACATTCAAATACCAATCCGAAACCATTCAAACAAAACTCACGAACATTTCAAACAACCCACACAATATTCAAACGGCCCAACCAATGTGCAATGCCACCCGAAACCTTCCAATTCCCATAGGGACAACAACAACACATTTCTTTCTTCCAAATTCATAAACTACATCAATTATCCGCATGTTAACAACATCATTCTCATAAATTCAAGAAACTATAATAAAATCACATTATCTTGTCCAACAACCTACAAATGATTACAACTTCAATTTAAATCATTAAACCTTCATTTTCATTATGGAATCCATGCAACAACAACCAAAAATACTAAATAAATTTTGTTCACCATGTCCTACAAAACAGCCCACTATTCGGCCACACCACCACCAACATCACAATTTCATGATTTTCATTCATTTCTACACACTACAACACATTCAAACCATCCATAACACATGTAAAAGAAGATTGAACCTTACCTTTTCCACTTAGTTCTTTAACTTAGCTAGGGTTGAGAATTGCAAGAACCAAGGCTTTGCTTGCTCCAACAATTACTTCATGTTGTTTAGGACCTTCCAATTGGTTGAAAACCTAGAAGAAATAATTTTTTTGATCACTTCTCATGGACCTCAAAATGGCCAGCCATGGCCGAATGCAGTCGCCCTTTTTCTCCATGTTCTCTTCAAGTTTCTAGAGTATGAAAAATGATGAATTAGTCTTGCTTTGGCCTCACTCATCTACATATATAATTCATCCATGTGTACCATGGCCCACACATGGCATGGATGAATTAAAATTTGCCAAACCATGGGTGGGAACCACCCCTAATCCACACGGCCAACTTGGCCTTTTCATGAAAAATAAATAACTTTTCATAATTCACTTTTAACCCCAAATTTTCCTTAATATTCCATACCAACAAAATCATAAACAACTCATACCTTAAAACAAAATCGAAGGTCAAAAGTCTCAACCTTGTATCCCGGAATAGTCTTGTCCTTAACTTTTCATGGTTAGCTCGGAATGTCCTAACGTACAAAATACGGGATATAACATCATATCTCCGTAACCCGACATAATCCCATAACACATCATAACGCCATAACACATCATAACACCAGAACATATATACGGTACCCGGCCCTCTAGCGAGGGACTCGGTGAACCATAACACATCATACTCCGGAATATAACATAGTGCGCACGACGACATAACCGGCCGGGGACTCGGCGAAAGAATGTAACAACCATATGCACGAGCAGAGTCGTGAGTAACCATATGCATAAAAATCATTATTATAGACTCAAAAGATAAGTAAGTGATCGACGCTCGAGGGTTAAGACGATAGTCACATTAAGTTCTTTCAGAAAGTCGTTAGAACCAAACATAGAAAAGTCTCGGGGGCCCACGGACAAGTATCAAACCAATCCGAGCCCGCCTATGAAAGTTAGAGCCATTATTCGTTATAACATCTTTTACGAACGTTTTGAAGCGATCCGAGCCCGTCTATGAAAGTTACGGTCGTTCGTAGTTACAGAATCCTTTAAGAACAAAATTCTTTATGCAACATTTATTATCCAATCATACAAAATACTTAAGGACCATAGTTCGACCATATTAAGAATGCGAAAGTCAAGAAGTGAATAAGAATCGTAAACATGCTCGGATCGTAAGAATAGAGTTACCCCGAGGCTCGTATCATAACCTACTCACAACTAAGACATGCCAAAAGAAAGAAAGGTTAGGCTTTACATACCTCGTCCGCTTCCTAAGCTAATCCAACTTAAGTCTCGGCTTCTCAAGATCTACAATAACGTCATTAGGCACCAAACATTAGCCATAGGCGAGGAATCAATCCCAAGCTAGCACTTTATCTACGAAATTTGGGCGACATTTTCCTGTAAATTCAACACCCCGAGAATTCAACTCGGCCCAATCTTCAACAACAATACCAACAATCATTCTAACAACATCAACAATTAATTCAAAACGCATTCTAACGTTAGTAACTCTTTTCTACATAATTCGACAACATTCGATTTATATTCAAATCAACCACATATAACCAAGCCAACATCAATGCTCACACATTCAAGTACTAATCCGAAACCACTTAAACAAAACTCAAGAACATTTCTGTTATACCTCGCATTTTGTGCGTATTCGGAAAAATTGGAAATACTTCGGAACGTTAAGAAATAAGGCTTTGCTTGGGTTTTTCTTAATATGCATGTGATGTCTAAGGAAATATGGACGCGAAAATATTAAGGAAGGTTAAGGGCAAATTTGGAAATAACCTTGGTTTGTGAGGAAAAAGATCATGTTTGGATTTTTCTTAAAATGGGTATGTCGGTTATGAAAGTTTGAATGTGAAACACTAAAGAAGAATAGGGGCAAAATGGTAATAATGAGAAAAGTCGAGGGGCAAAACTGAAATTTCACCCAAGTTTCATGAATATTCCTAAAAGGGGCCTTAATGGCCATGTGACAAAAAAAATAATAATATGAAAGAAAGAAAAGATGACATGATTTAGTCATCTTTCTAGAAAATAAAAGAAAAAGGAAAGAATTCTCTAGAGAGGGGCATGTGCCCCTCACATGCATGTAAGGTGAATATATATATATATATATATAAGAGAGGAGTGTTCATATTTCATGAAGAAGGAGGAAACAAAAGATGAAGAGCAAGACTAAGTAGGGGTTCGGCCATGACCCCAATTTTTACCCCTTTGAAATCTTTCTCCAAAAATTAATTTCTTGTGGTTTTCCTACTAAATTAAGTGCCCTCTACAACTTGGTGTGGTTGGTTTGGAAGAAAGAAGGCTTGTTTCTTCAAATGGACAACTTATTCAAGTAAAGAAGATTGAAGAAAAAGGTAAGGATTCATCCCATTTATTTATGTTATGAAGGTTGGTTTGTGTTGGGGAATATGTAAATGAGTAGAAATCATGAAAATATGGAAGTTGGCATGGTGAATGTGTGTGCATGTTGTGGCCGTGCATGTGCATATGTTGTGTAGGCAAGGATGAGTTGATTTTATGTTGTATTATAGTTGTGATTATTGTGGAATTTGCATTGGAAATGAAAGTAGAACGAAAATGGATTGAAGTTGAAAATTCCATGTTGGCTAGTGGGATTAGATGTGAGGTAATGGGAATGGTTTAATGTTGTTTAATATGGTGATTGTGTTGTTGTGATCCTTGCATTGTAAATATAGGAAAAATGATGAAAGTTTGCATGGGAATAGAATGTGGGAATTTATGCCATTTTATTATGATTTTATGACATTATGGAACTAAGTTGTTAAGGAGCAAATTATGATATTTGTTGATGAACTTAGAAGGTGGAAATATGTTATGAATAAGTATGCCAAAAATTAGAAGTGTTGGATGAATTATGGTTTCGGTGGAAAGTTTGTATGTTTTGTGAATAATATGAAAAACCATATGTAATGCCTCTAAATGATATTGGAATGGTTGTAATGAGTAAATGAGTATGAAAACATTTTTGTTGGATAGAAAGTATGAAATTTGTGGCAAGTCGTCGCTTATGTACAAAGATGACTATATATGTTAGTATGTGATTCTAGCCAGTTGTTGATGTTGTTGTTGGGTTGTTGTTGATCGTCGTGAGCCAAGTTGAATCTCGGGGGTGTCGTATTTATGGGGGAAGTGCTGCCGAAATTTCGGTAGCCAAATAGAAACCAAAGATTGAAATGTCAACTTGCATGAATAATGCTTGGTCAATATGACCATTTGCGAGATTTTGGCGAAACGGGACGGAGTTTCGACGAGCTTAACAAGCGAGAAAGGTATGTAAAGCTTACCTATTCTTTATTTGGCACGTCCTAGACCCATTAGGCCGAAAACGGAACCTCAGGGATAATTCTGCTCCCAGAAATTCGAGTTTGATTTTGAATACTATTCATTCAGTATAATTGAATCATAAAGCTTGCTTTTGGATATAAGAATGTTTCAACCTTCGTATCTTTTGCAAATGAATCCGAATCGCTTGAAACTTTCCTAAATAACTTTATGGAGCCCAATGATTAAAATTTACGTCGCCACCTCAATTGCCAAGGGTGGGCCCACTATTTCCGATTTTCCCCTTTTGTATTTACGATTTGTCTTCGAGCGGCTTTCAAGGAATGTTTTAACTACTAAACAAAGTCATTTAAATATTCCATTAAGTCCAGATGAAACGTTTTGATATGTACTTTGACTCGAATGTTCGTACGATATAACTTACTATGATGTCGAAAAAGGTACGTACTATGATTCCGTCAGATTTCATTACCTTGATTTGTCATTCGCTATGCCTCGTTGAGTCTCTTGGAAATTCTTATGGTATTTTATTGCATTTAGTTTCTCACTACTCCACTCGTGGATGCCTCGCTGTTCCCCAGCGAGCCGGGCCGGGATATGTTCTCAAGCGTATTTCTGCATTGTTCGCCGCGCCCGTGTGAGGGGGCGGTATATACGTGCATGGGTTACGGTGTATGATGTGCCATGTACGCTTTGTTATGATATGATGCGATATGGCCATTTGGTATGTTATGATTTGTTTCGGAGATATTCCCTACTACGAAGTATGATGTGTTTTGCGCGCGAGAGGGGCGCCTATGTTACTCGTTCACCGAGTCCCATAGCGGGGCCGGCTTTGACATATGTTTTTACGCATGCATTACTTATGATTTCGATACGCATTTTTGATTACCTATGCATCTCATTCGTTTTCCGCACATTACGTTCGATTTTAATGTTATTTATCACGGCCTCTCGCTTTACATATTCAGTACATTTTTCCGTGCGGCCCCTTTCTTCGGGGGCTGCGTTTCGTGCCACGCGGTACGACGTTTGATTTGCTGATTTGCCCGCCTAGGTTGTACGCTCGGTTGGTTGAAGTGCTCCTTTGTCGAGCCGTATTTTGGTATAAAAGTTTTTTTTGCTGCGTTTGTACACGTTCATTCGGGGTACGACGGGGCCTGTCCGTCATATGATTATGTTTTGTTCGTAGAGGTACGTAGACATGTGGTGTGGGTTACGTATATGTTAGTGAGTTTGCGTACGATTAGGGCTTATACGTATTATGTGACGGCCTTATCGGCCTTCGTGCGTCATATCTATCGACAACATTAAATTATTATTTCTGCCTATTTGTAGCATTTTGCTAATTTAGATTAAGGTACGTATGAGTGCCCAACTAGGGCATGAGTCGCGGCCTACGGAGTTGGGTCGTGACAATTTCAAACAATCCACACAATATTCAAACGGCCCAACCAATGTGCAACCTCACCCGAAACCTCCCAATGTCAATAGGAACAACAACAACACATTTCTTTCTTCCAAATTCATGAACTACACCAACAATCCACACTTTAACAACATTATCCTCATAAATACAACAAACTATATTAGAATCACATTAGTCCCTAAATCAGCCCACAACAATTACAACTTCAACTTGAGTCATTAAACTTTCATTATCATCTTAGAATCCACAACAACAACAACCAAAAATACTAAATAAAATTAGTTCATCACTCCTACACCACACACCACCCACACGGCTTCACACCAACACACAACATTTCACGAATTTCATCCATTTCTACATACTACAACATACCCAAACCATCCATAACACATGTAAAAGAGGATTGAACCTTACCTTTTCCACTTAGTTCTTCACTTGGCTAGGGTTGGTGCTTTGAACTAATACTTGTTCTTGCTACTCCAACAACTACTCCATGTTATTATACACCTTCTAAGGAGTTGAAAAGCTAGAAGAAATTATTTTTTCTTGATCAATTTGAAGGAGTCAAATTCGGCCAGCCATGGGTGGTCCTTTCTTTTCCTCCATATTTCTCCAAGTTTCTTGTTACATCCCGCATTTTGTACGTCGGAAATTTTTAAGTTGTTTGCGACAAGTTAGGGACGAGGTCATTTCCGGCTTTGTTGTAAGACATAAGTGTTCTATGATTTTATGGGATGGAAATGTTAATAAAAATGTGGGGTTAAAAATGGAATTTTGGAAATTTGTAGCTCATGAAAAATAAGGCCACATGTTGTGTGGACCATAGCTACATGGAGGATTAATATAGGTAGAGCTAGATGACTTGTTAAGTCATTTTCAATATGATTCATCTTTTGGAAATTTCATGAAACTTGGAGAAATTTGGAGAGAAGGAAAAATTCAAAAAAAAAAAAGGGGCACATGACCGGCCATGTGCCCCATTAGTAATATATATATATGTGTGTATGATGACAAGAAGACACACTTCATCATTTAAGCTCTAGAAATTTCATGAAATGTGAAGAAAAAGAAGGAGGAGAGGATCGGCCAAGGGGGCTGGCCGAAACCAGCCCCTCCATTTTGATGATGAAAAATTGGTTGCTTTATGCCTTCCTACTAATTGAGAGGTCCTCTACACCATGGAATAATTGTTGGAGCATGCAAAACACTTTTCTTGCAAGAAAGAGGCCTAGCGAGTGAAGAACAAAAGTAAGAGGTAAGGTTTAATCTCACTTTTCATGTGTTGTGGATGATTTGTATGTGTTGTGAAGTGTGGAAATGAATTAAAATCATGAAGGTATGGAAGATGAAGTGTAGCCGTGTGGTAGTGTGTTGTAGCCATGTGTGTGTTGTTGTTGTAGGAATGAAGAACTACTTGCATTCAATATGTTTGTGTGTTGTTGTAAGGTGTAGAAAATGAATAAACCTTATGAAATGATGATGTTGATGTGTGGCCGTGTAGGGGCTGTTTTGGAGGGAGCATGGTGAACTAATTTAATGTAGTATTTTGGTTGTCGTTTGTTGTGGATTATGGGATGAAAACGAAGGTTTAATAACTCAAGTTGAAGTTGTAATGGTCATGGGCTGTTTTGGGAGCCAACATGATTTGAATATAGTTTCTTGCTTTGATGAAAATAATGTTGTTAACGTAGGGAATTGTTGATATAGTGTGAGAATTGGAAAGAAAGAAACGCATTATTGTTGTATTCATTAAGTTGGAAGATTTCTGGTCATATAGCATATTGTTGAAGTTGTCTTGAAATATTGCGCGAATTGCTTAGAATGTGTTACGAATTGATTATGGATGTTGTCATTGTGATTGTTGATTTGGTTGTTGTTGATTTGGGCCGAGCCATAATTCTCGGGACGGTGTATTTACAGAGGAGATGCTGCCCAAATTTTTGTAGACAAGAGAAGAATGGAAGAGTTGAAAGCAAAAGGGTCTACTATTGACAATTGGTAAACATGACCATTTGCAAATTACGGGGCGAAACGGGATTCGAGATGGAATGAGCATAAGACGTCCGAAAGGTATGTGAAGCTATCCCTCTCCTTCTTTTGGCATGTCTTAGGTGTATTAGGCTTGAATTTGAGCCTCGGGGTTATTCGTTCATCGAAATCGACTCGGAAATGGAGCACTATTCATTCGGTGCGATTGAACTAGAATCTTTATATTTTGTTGGAAAAGTGTTCAAACATCCGTAACTTGCAGAATGTAATCGAATTGCCTTGAAACTTCCATAAACCAAACCACTCCGAGGGAGTGTGATATTTTATAAAACTTTCAAAACCACTCCGAAGGGAGTGTGATATTTTATTATTTAAACTTTTCAAAACCACTCCGAAGGGTGTGATATATTATTTTCTAAAGCTTTCTTAAAACCACCCGAAGGGGTGTGATATATTATTTTCTAAAGCTTTCTTAAAACCACTCCGAAGGGGGTGCGTACAAAACCACTCCGAAGGGAGTGTGATATTTTATAAAACTTTTTAAAAACCACCCCGAAGGGGGTGCGACATTTTATTATTATTATTACTATTATTAATATGCCCGAAGGGGCTAGGATTAGTATTATGTCGCGAGTGGCATGCCCGATGGGGCCAGGGTAGCCGTATGCCGCGAGTGACATGCCCGAAGGGGCTAGGATTATGTCGGGGCCGGCATGTCCGATGGGGCCGGGATAGACGTATGTCGGACCGGCATGCCCGAAGGGGCCATTATTATTATTATTATTATTATTACTATTATTATTATTATTAATATTATTATTATTATTATTATTATTATTATTATTATTATTATTATTATTATTATTATTATTATTTATCATCATTATCATTATGCGGAAGCGCAATGCCCGAAGGGGCCATCATTATTATTGCGCCGGAAGCGGCCACCCGAAGGGACTATTTTATTTAAATATTTAATTCATGTCAGGTAACCTAAACTTGCTTTTATGTTGTATTTTCTGATTTACGCTTTAGTAATGCTTTACATACTCAGTACATATTCCGTACTGACCCTCCTTCTTCGGGGGGCTGCGTTTCATGCCACGCAGGTACACCCAGATGAAGAGAAGACTTGCTAGAAGTTGTCCCCGCGGGATTGGCGAGCTCCACCTCTGTTCGGAGTGTTGCCGAGTCAAAGTGTTCGTGTCATGGTTTTAGCATATGTTAGAGACTTTGCAGACAGTGTCCTGTGGATAGTGCGTCGGGAAGTGCGAATAATTTGTAAATGTTAAAAGAGTTTGTAATTCCAGATAATGATTATTGTTTGAAAAGTTTCATGTTTTCTTAAAAAAATTTCGAAATGACAGGTTTTAGTAACGCGAACGTTTAAGGGTTCGCTCGACTCTGAGGAGGGTCGGGTGCCCATCACACCCCAGTAAGGTCGGGGTGTGACAAAGTGGTATCGAGCAGGTGTTTGTCCTAGGGGTTGTCCGCAAAGTCGTGTCCGGTAGAGTCCTGTTTATGGTGTGTTGCGCGCCACATTTATAAACAAGAGGCTACGGGGCATCTAGGGATTGTTGACCTTCTTTCATATCTAAGAATTGTTGACCTTCTTTCATATCTAAGATCGTGCGATAGAGCCCAGTCATAGGGTATGAAGTCCCTTGTACTAACTTTTTATTTCAGCTGAAGGACGACGTCGATAAAAGAAAGCGACCTATGACATCAACCGTTACAAAGTACGATGGTAAACAACGGTGCGGACGAGGCACGTTGGATGAGGTAAGAGCATTGAAGTATTACTGAAATGTAAGTCGGGAGAATGGAAGTGAAGGTGAACATTAAGAATCAAAAGGGCAAGACGGTAATTGCAAGAGAAAGGACGTGTTGCGAACACGCCTCGGAATCTGTGAAACTTTGACTGGCTCCAGATTATGTAATAAAGGTTATGTGTGGAAGTGGACGTGATTATACCAGTATTAGGGGACCAGAATCTGTCGAAGTTGCGAGGTTAAGCGTGCTCAGGGAGGAGCAATTTCATGATGGGTGACCCCCTGGGAAGTATGCCAAAATTTTCACACGATGATCCAAGAAACAAATGGGAAAATAGAAGGTGCAAAATGGTCGGAGACTATAAAGAGGAAGCCACCTAGCACGCGACAGGCGAGATTAGAGAAGAGACAGAAAGTACGCTATGGCTTTGGAATTAGGATAAGCTTGAACTACGCTGGGAAGCATTTTGCGGATTAGTTGATAATAATTATGTATATACATATGAATGCGTATGATGCCCCATTGTGATTAAATTAGTGGACACGCGAGTCCCAGCGTGAAGACTGTTGGCGTGTAAGGAGCCCCTTAAAAAGGGGGGGGGGGAGAATATATCATGTTGGACTTAATAAGAATGAGTACGAAGAAAAAGGGCAATGGTACGAAGGGATCCTCCCGGAGTATTATATCACCCCATAAGGTCAGTTGAACATTCGAGGACGAATGTTCTAAAGGGGGGGAGGATGTTACATCCCGCATTTTGTACGTCGGAAATTTTTAAGTTGTTTGCGACAAGTTAGGGACGAGGTCATTTCCGGCTTTGTTGTAAGACATAAGTGTTCTATGATTTTATGGGATGGAAATGTTAATAAAAATGTGGGGTTAAAAATGGAATTTTGGAAATTTGTAGCTCATGAAAAATAAGGCCACATGTTGTGTGGACCATAGCTACATGGAGGATTAATATAGGTAGAGCTAGATGACTTGTTAAGTCATTTTCAATATGATTCATCTTTTGGAAATTTCATGAAACTTGGAGAAATTTGGAGAGAAGGAAAAATTCAAAAAAAAAAAAAAGATTAAAGAGGGGCACATGACCGGCCATGTGCCCCATTAGTAATATATATATATGTGTGTATGATGACAAGAAGACACACTTCATCATTTAAGCTCTAGAAATTTCATGAAATGTGAAGAAAAAGAAGGAGGAGAGGATCGGCCAAGGGGGCTGGCCGAAACCAGCCCCTCCATTTTGATGATGAAAAATTGGTTGCTTTATGCCTTCCTACTAATTGAGAGGTCCTCTACACCATGGAATAATTGTTGGAGCATGCAAAACACTTTTCTTGCAAGAAAGAGGCCTAGCCGAGTGAAGAACAAAAGTAAGAGGTAAGGTTTAATCTCACTTTTCATGTGTTGTGGATGATTTGTATGTGTTGTGAAGTGTGGAAATGAATTAAAATCATGAAGGTATGGAAGATGAAGTGTAGCCGTGTGGTAGTGTGTTGTAGCCATGTGTGTGTTGTTGTTGTAGGAATGAAGAACTACTTGCATTCAATATGTTTGTGTGTTGTTGTAAGGTGTAGAAAATGAATAAACCTTATGAAATGATGATGTTGATGTGTGGCCGTGTAGGGGCTGTTTTGGAGGGAGCATGGTGAACTAATTTAATGTAGTATTTTGGTTGTCGTTTGTTGTGGATTATGGGATGAAAACGAAGGTTTAATAACTCAAGTTGAAGTTGTAATGGTCGTGGGCTGTTTTGGGAGCCAACATGATTTGAATATAGTTTCTTGCTTTGATGAAAATAATGTTGTTAACGTAGGGAATTGTTGATATAGTGTGAGAATTGGAAAGAAAGAAACGCATTATTGTTGTATTCATTAAGTTGGAAGATTTACGGTCATATAGCATATTGTTGAAGTTGTCTTGAAATATTGCGCGAATTGCTTAGAATGTGTTACGAATTGATTATGGATGTTGTCATTGTGATTGTTGATTTGGTTGTTGTTGATTTGGGCCGAGCCATAATTCTCGGGACGGTGTATTTACAGAGGAGATGCTGCCCAAATTTTTGTAGACAAGAGAAGAATGGAAGAGTTGAAAGCAAAAGGGTCTACTATTGACAATTGGTAAACATGACCATTTGCAAATTCTGGGCGAAACGGGATTCGAGATGGAACGAGCATAAGACGTCCGAAAGGTATGTGAAGCTATCCCTCTCCTTCTTTTGGCATGTCTTAGGTGTATTAGGCTTGAATTTGAGCCTCGGGGGTTATTCTGTTCATCGAAATCCAACTCGGAAATGGAGCACTATTCATTCAGTGCGATTGAACTAGAATCTTTATATTTTGTTGGAAAAGTGTTCAAACATCCGTAACTTGCAGGAATGTAATCGAATTGCCTTGAAACTTCCATAAACCAAACCACTCCGAGGGGAGTGTGATATTTTATAAAACTTTCCAAAACCACTCCGAAGGGGGTGTGATATATTATTTTCTAAAGCTTTCTTAAACCACCCGAAGCGGGGTGTGATATATTATTTTCTAAAGCTTTCTAAAACCACTCCGAAGGGGGTGCGTACAAAACCACTCCGAAGGAAGTGTGATATTTTATAAAACTTTTTAAAAACCACCCCGAAGGGGGTGCGATATTTTATTATTATTATTACTATTATTAATATGCCCGAAGGGGCTAGGATTAGTATTATGTCGCGGTGGCATGCCCGATGGGGCCGGGGGTAGCCGTATGCCGCGAGTGACATGCCCGAAGGGGCTAGGATTATGTCGGGGCCAGCATGTCCGATGGGGCCAGGATAGACGTATGCTGGACCGGCACACCCGAAGGGGATTATTATTATTATTATTATTATTACTATTATTATTATTATTAATATTATTATTATTATTATTATTATTATTATTACTATTATTATTATTATTATTATTAATATTATTATTATTATTATTATTATTCATTATCATTATCGGAAGCGGCAATGCCCGAAGGGACCATCATTATTATTGCGCGGAAGCGGCCGCCCGAAGGGACTATTTTATTTAAATATTTAATTCATGTCGTGTAACCTAAACTTGCTTCTACGTTGTATTTTCGATTTACGCTTTAGTAATGCTTTACATACTCGCACATATTCCGTACCGACCCTCCTTCTTCGGGGGGCTGCGTTTCATGCCACGCAGGTACACCCAGATGAAGAGAAGACTTGCTAGAAGTTGTCCCCGCGGGATTGGCGAGCTCCACCTCAGTTCGGAGTGTTGCCGAGTCAAAGTGTTCGTGTCATGGTTTTTAGCACATGTTAGAGACTTTGCAGACAGTGTCCTGTGGATAGTGCGTCGGGAAGTGCGAATAACTTGTAAATGTTAAAAGAGTTTGTAATTCCAGATAATGATTATTGTTTGAAAAGTTTCATGTTTTCTTAAAAATTTTCGAAATGACAGGGTTTAGTAACGCGAACGTTTAAGGGTTCGCTCGACTCTGAGGAGGGTCGGGTGCCCATCACACCCCAGTAAGGTCGGGGTGTGACATTTCTAGAGTTGTAAAAGATGACTAATTGGTCTTGCTTGTCATCTATATGATCATATATAATTCATCCATGTGTACCATGGCCCACACATGGCTTGGATGAATTAAAATTTGCCAAGCCATGGGTGGGAACCACCCATGAGCCACACGGCCACATTGTGGCTTATTTCATGAAATGTTAACTTTCCAAAATTAACTTTTAACCCCAAATTTTTCTTAATATTCCATGCCAATAAAATCATAAGCAACCTATGCCTTAAAAAAAATCAAAGGTCAAAAGTCTCAACCTCGTATCCCGGAATAGTCTTGTCCTTAACTTTTCATGGTTAGCTCGGATTATCCCAATGTACAAAATACGGGATATAACACAAGTGACCAAGGCTATTCATCTATTGACGTAGTTAGTTGCCGCCCAGGCGCAGCGGCAGGGTTCGGGTTCAAGTGACAGGGCCCTTAGTACTAGAGCCCGTGATTTCATGATTTTGAATCCTCCGGAGTTTTTCGGGTCAAAGCCGGATGAAGACCCTCAAGGTTTTATTGATGAAATGTTGAGAACATTGAAGATTATTCATGCCTCCGAAACCGAATCTGTGGAGTTAGCATCTTATAGACTCCGGGATGTGGCGGTCTTATGGTATAATAATTGGATATCATCAAGAAAAGAGAATGCACCTCCTCCGATTTGGAAAGAATTTATAGATGCCTTCATCCACCACTATTTGCCACCCGAGATCCGCTGAGCTAGAGCGGATAGGTTCTTAAATTTGAAACAAGGAAATATGAGTGCCTAGGAGTATAGCCTTCAGTTTAATTCATTGTCTAGATATGCTCCAACTATGGTGGCTGACATGGGAGATAGGGTGCATAGGTTTGTGAGTGGCTTTGGGCCACAATTATTTAAAGATTGTTTAACGGCTTCATTGCAAGACGGGATGGATATTTCTCGCATTCAAGCCCATGCCCAGAATTTAGAAGAGCAACAACATCCGCAAAATGGCAAGCGTGATGTTATATCCCGTATTTTGTACGTTGGGGTAATCCGGTTTAACTATGAAAAGTTAGGGACAAACCATTCCGGGATACAAAGTCGGGACTTTTGACCTTCGATTTTATTTTAAGACATAAGTTGTTCATGAATTTGTTGGCATGGAACATTTAGGAAAATTTGGGACCAAAAGTGAAATAATTGGAAGTTGGAAATCATGCAAAATAGGCCATGTTGGCCGTGTGGTGTGGAAATGGTCCCACACATTTTGTGGACAAATTTAATTGGTCCAACACATGTGTGGGCCAAGGACACTTGTTCAACTCATATATGAGAGCACAAAAGATGACTAAGTAGTCATCTTTTCCATTCCCATACTTAGAAAAAAATCAAGAAGTTGAAGAACAACAACAACAACCATTCGGCCAAAAAAAAAAAATTTGAAGTCCAAATTTAGCCATCTCAAAAATATTTCCTTCAAGCAAATCCACTAATTGGAGGTCCCTAGTTAACGTGGGAGTGTTGTTGGAGCGAACAAACCATCCGTTTCGTCAATCGCAAACCCTAGCCTAGTTGTGAAGTTGAAGAAGAAAGGTAAGATTTAATCTTGTTTTATGTGCTATGAATGGTGTATGCATGTTGTAGTATGCCAAAATGGATGAAAATCATGAAATATGGCATGTTGGAGGTGAAGCCGTGTGTGTGATGTATGGCCGTGTGTGTGTGTGTTGTGTTGTGTAGAAGTAATGAATTAAATTCTAGCTAGCATGTTTTAATTGTTGTAGAGTGAAGAGATGGATGAGAATCATCAAGATATGTGTGTGTAGTGTTGGCCGAATATAGGGCCATGTTGTGTGAATGAGAATGGATTAATTCTATTAGGAATTTTGAATGTTGTCGTTGTGAATTCTATGTTGACGATAAGAGTTTAATGATTCGAATTTATGTTGCAAGTGTTGCGGGCTGATTTGGAGGTTATTGTGCATTTGATGTAATTTTTATATTTATGAGAATGACATTGTTAGAGTGTGGATTGTTGGTGCAAATCATGATTTGGAAGTGAGGGATGTGTTATGGATGTGTTCTCGGGTTTGGGGACTGTTTTCGGGTAAATTGGAGCATTTGTTGGATTGTTGGAAATATTGTATGAATTGTTTAAAATGTCCTTGAATATTGTTGGTATGGGTTCGGGTTAGTATTTGAATGTATGAGCGTTGATGTCGGCTTGAATGTAAGCCGTTGAATTGAATGTAGTGAATGTTGTTGGATTATGTAGAAAAGGTATTTAATGCTAGAATTCGTTTTGAATTGATTATTGATGTTGCTAGGTTGGTTGTTGGTGTTGTTGTTGTTGATTTGGCCGAGTTAAATTCTCGGGGTTGGTCTATTTGCAGGTGGGAAATCTTCGCCCAAATTTCTGTAGAATTAAGTGCTAGTTTGGAATTAAATGCCTAAATGGCTATAGCTAATATTTGATATCCGTTGACGTTGTGTAGATCTTGGAGAGTCCGAGACGTAAGTTGGGATTAGCTTGAGTTTGGATTAGCTTTGAGAGCGGACGAGGTATGTAAAGCTCAACCCTTCCTTCTTTTGGCATGCCTTAGTTACAAATAGGCTATGACACGAGCCTCGAGGAAATTCTATTCTCGCAATCCGAGCATGTTTATGACTCTTATTTGTTTCTTGGAATTCGTATGCTTGATATGATGAAATATTGGCCCTTATGTCTTTGGAATATTTGATTTCCAAATGTTGCATAAAAAGTTTTGTTTTTAAAGAGTTCTGTAACTACGAACGACCGTAACTTTCACGTAAAGGCTCGGATTGCCTCGATATGTTCGTAGGAGATTGTATGGCGTATGATGAGTATGTTTTCCATAGGCGGGCCCGGCTCGGGTCAACACCAGTCCGTGGGTCCCGCGACTCTTCTTTTTGTAATCCTGATGACTTTTGAAAGAATTTGTTATGGCTATTATCCCGATTTCCAAGTATGGTCATTTTACTTATCTTTCGAGTCTATGATAATGATTTTATACATATGGTTACTCACGACTCTGCTCGTGCATTCTGTTGTATCTTTCGCCGAGTCCCGGCCGATTACTGTTGTCGTGCGCACTTTGTTATACTCGGTGTTATCTTGTGTTATGGTTCACCGAGCCCCTTGCTAGAGGGCCGGGTTCCACTTATATTTGGTGTTATCCGTGTATGGCGTTATCCGTGTTATGATGTGTGACGGGGATATGGAGATTTGAAACCTTCGGTGTTATCTTGTGTTATGGCGCCATCGACGGCGGGCGACCATATTTTCCGAGCCCTATGCATGATTTGTTTTTTTAAAGGAAACATTTTGGTATTTTGGATATGCACTTACTTCTCGTACCTCTGTTTCGATTATGATTCAGATTTGTTTACTATATTTCCTGCTTTGCATACTCAGTACATATTTCGTACTGACCCCCTTTCTTCGGGGGCTGCGTTTCATGCCCGCAGGTACAGACGCGCAGTTCGGTGATCCGCCAGTCTAGGACACCCTTTTCTGCTATTTGGAGTGCTCCCCTTATTCCGGAGCCCACATTTTGGTATATATTCGTTCGTTGCATATGTATGTCTTTGTTCAGGGGTACGGCGGGGCCCTGTCCCGTCATATGATTCTGTTTGTCTGTTTAGAGGTCTGTGGACATGTATGTGGGTTGTGCCTATCTGCATGTGTGTGTTTGTATGATATATGTTCGCCGATCCCATTCACCGTGGCAGCCTTGTCGGCTTGCATTTGTATATGATTTGGGCCGTTGCGCCATTTGATAGCCTTGTAGGCTTCGATATATATATGTTTGTGTTTGAGATGTGTTTGAGACGAGTTTGAGATGATTTGAGACGGCGTACGATATTTGTATGCGCATAAGCCATCGTATGTGATTCGAGTTTGATGAATGTTTTTGGGTGCCCAGCTCGGGCACTAATCACGGCCTACGGGATTGGGTCGTGACAGAAGTGGTATCGGTAGCAGTTCGTCCTCGGAATGTCTACGGATCGTGTCTAGTAGAGTCTTGTTTATCGGTGTGTTATGCACCACATCTATAAACAAGAGGCTACGTGAGACATTTAGGATGTTATCTTTCCTTCGATCTTAGATCGTCCGATTGAGCCGTGTTATCAGGATGACTCTTCTCTCGACGAAATGTTATGTTTTCAGCGATGCCTCCGAGGAAGGCCACAGCTGCCCAGAAGGGCAAGTCTACGGCGGTTGGTGAGACCGGCCCTGTGCCCGAGAGTTACTAGGGCCCGTGCGAGCTCCTGTACCCGAGATTGTGCCCCCGACAGCCAGTTCGGCTACACCACCAGTATCAGAGGGGCTTGGAGCAGCGACAGCTGCAGGTCTGGGGGCGGCTCCACCGCCAGCTCCCGAGGTTCGAGTGCCCGAGCCTCCAGCTCCCCAGCCAGGGGCGGAGGATGGGGCCATGCGAGAGGCGGTCCAGTTATTGACCCGATTGGTAGCAGAAGGGCAGGCCCACAGGCACGGAGTAGGGGTGATCAAGCGGACCGACGTGACAGTTCGAGGGCCCGTGATTTTCTGACATGTAATCCACCAGAGTTTTTCGGGTCGAAGCCCGCGAGAGGACCCTCAGGAGTTTATCAGACAGATGTTGCGTACATTACGGTTGATTAAGGCGACCGAGATCGAGTCTGTTGAGATGGCATCATACCAGTTGCGGGATGTAGCCGCAAATTGGTATGAGTCCTGGGTATTGTCCAGAGGTGAGGGTGCCCCTCCGGCCGTATGGGGCGAGTTTACTGAGGCCTTTCTGGCCCATTTTCTACCTCCGCAGCTACGGTGAGCGTAGAAGAGACGATTCCTGCTGTTGAGACAGAGGGGCAGGACCGTCCGGGAGTACAGTTTGGAGTTCGATTCGCTGGCCAGATATGCGTCCGCTTATGTAGCTGATATGACTGACCGGATGCACCGGTATGTGATGGGACTAGATCGCTATTTGGTCGATAGTTGTTTGGTGATGGCGGCCCAGCCCAGTGTGGCGGATATTGCCCGTGTACAGCACACGCCCGGGTATGGAGGACCGGCACGGGGGCGTCGGCCGATAGAGGTTATGATAGGGGCCAGCCCAAGAGGGCAAGATTCGCCGGGTATTCTCGGGGAGTTTTGAGCGGGCGGCCTCGGCGGCAGGCAGAGCGTATATCCTTCCCGAACAAGACGGAGCACAACCCCACGGTTCGCGGCAGGAGATCGAGGGTGCGGATATTCGGGGGCAGGCCGAGCTCGGGGTTTCGTGTTCACGGGGGACAGAGAGGTTCCCTTCGGCCGAGGCCACACAGACCTCCGTGTTCCCCCGGCGTGGGAGGCAGCACCCTGGAGAGTGTTTTCGTGCCACCGGTGCTTGTTTTACTTGTGGCCGTCAGGGCCATCTGATGAGAGATTGCCCGGTTAGGGGTGGTGCAGGTAGTGCAGCTCAGCCTACCGGGTCAGCCGCTGGTTCATCTTCATCCTCAGTAGCGCGCCCGCGGGCGAGGTATGCCAGCACCAGCAGGCCGCGGCAGAGGTCGTGGCGGAGTTCCCGGCTCTAGCGGTCCTTCGAACCGCATATATGCATTGGCCAGCCGACAGGACCAGGAGGCGTAGCCTAATGTTGTTACAGGTATATTACTGGTTTTCTCTCGAGATGTATATGCACTGATTGATCCCGGCTCTACTTTATCATATATTTCTCCCTTTGTTGCTAATAAAATTGGGATAGAATCTGAACCGATAGAGCCTTTTGAGGTAGCTACACCGGTAGGGGATTCTGTTATAGCCAGGCAGGTTTATAGAGATTGTTCGGTAATTGTTTGTGACCGCTGCACTAAGGCAGATCTGGTAGAGTTAGATATGACTGAGTTCGATGTTATTATGGGTATGGATTGGCTAGCTTCTTGTTATGCTAATGTTGACTGTCAAAAGAAGATAGTCCGTTTCCAATTTCCAGGGGAACCCGATTATAGAGTGGGCGGGGTAATACAGCATCGCCGAGGGGTAAGTTTATTTCATACCTCAAGGCAAGGAAAATGATCAGAAAGGGCTATATTTATCATCTGGTTCGTGTTCATGATTTAGAAGCAGAGGCACCGACTCTTCAGTCAGTCCCAGTGGTTAATGAATTTCTAGATGTATTCCCAGATGAGCTTCCAGGTCTTCCCCCCGAGCGGGAGATAGAGTTCACCATTGATGCCAGATACTCAGCCTATATCTATTCCTCCGTACAGAATGGCACCTGCAGAATTGAAGGAATTGAAGGAGCAGCTGAGGGATTTATTAGAGAAGGGCTTTATTAGGCCCAGCACATCACCCTGGGGAGCGCCGGTATTGTTTGTGAGGAAGAAGGATGGGTCGCTGCGGATGTGCATTGATTATAGGCAGCTGAATAAGGTAACCATCAAGAATAAATATCCCCTCCCCAGGATTGATGATTTGATTGATCGGTTGCGGGTGCCGAGTGTATTTCTCGAAGATAGACCGGCGGTCGTGCTATCACAGTGCGGGTACGAGAGGTGATATTCCTAAGACGGCATTCGGGACCCGATATGGGCATTATGAATTCGAGTGATGTCTTTTGGGGCCGACTAATGCTCCAGCCGTATTTATGGGCACGATGAATCGGGTATTCAGACCGTTCTTAGATATGTTCGTGATAGTATTTATTGATGACATCCTGGTTTATTCACGATCAGAAGCAGAATATGCCGATCATTTGAGGACGGTACTTGGCACACTCCGGCACCAGAAATTATAGGCTAAATTTTCTAAATGTGAATTCTGGCTGACTTCAGTGTCATTCCTGGGGCATATTATTGGAGCTGATGGCATCCGGGTGGATACCCAGAAGATTGAGGCCGTGAAGAATTGGCCTAGACCTACGACACCTGCGAGGTGCGTAGCTTTTCGGGATTGGCCGGTTATTACGGAGATTCGTAGAGAAGTTTGCCTCGATTTCAGCGCCTTTAACAAGGGCCGACTCGAAAGGAGCTAAGTTCCGAGGGATGATTTATTGTGATGCCTCTGTATGCTTGTGAACGTGATAGCTTCCGATTCCGAATGAGAGAAGTTGACTACGGCTCCGCTGATATTTTCGACACTTCGAGGAGCCCGTTAGATGGGTATTGTTATATCCCGTGTTTTCGCCTATTCGGAAATTTTGAAATAATTGTGACTTGTATGTTATAAGTCAATATTTTGATTGTAGTTAACATGTTCATGTTGTTTTATGGAAAAACTAATGGCGCAAGACATTGGAGAAGGCCAAGGGCAAAACTGGAATTTCGGAAATTAGTTTCGGAAATTACAAAACGAGATTTTAATCAATTGGGCTCAAAAAAAAAAAAGAGAAAAATTGAGGCCCAAATGTAGGGGTGGCCGGCCAACCTTGCTTGGCCCAAGCCCATGGCACATGAAAATCATGTGACCATTTAATGAATTAGGAGAGCATGTATATATACATGCTCATCCTTAGAACATTCAAGAAAAATCATAAAAAAAAAAAAAAACTTGAGAGCAACAACAAGGCCATTCGGCCGAATAGAAAGAAGGAGAGAAAAGAAATTTCCAAGCCTTCAACTTCAATCCAAAAATCTTGTTCTTCTTGAATTCTTAACAAGCTCAAGACGCTCTTCAACGTGGTATAATTAGTTTAGCAAAAGAGCGACGTTTGTGGAAAGTTGGAATTTGAAGAAAAAGGTATGAATTTCATGTTTTAAGTTATGGAATAGGTTTATATGTTATAATGATTAGAAGTAGATGAGAATTATGGAAGTGTGGTGTGTGTGTGCATGGCGTGTGTGTGTGTGAAAAATATAGTTGGCCGTGAGCCATGTTGATGTGGAAGCAAGATGAATTCAAGTTCATTTAGTTTGCTAGTTGTGTTGTTGTGATCTTAGTAATGCAAACAAAGGTTTAATGACTTGAATTGGCATTGGAATTGCTTGTATGTAGTTATGAGAAAATTATGCGAACTTATGTGATTTTTATATAAGCATGGAGTGAAAGTTCTAAACGTTAATTATGATTGTTGTTGATGAGTTTGGAAGGAAAACAATGTGATTTGGAAGCGTTGTTACATTTGTAGAAGCTTTGGTTAGAATATGGAAGTTGGCGGAAATGCTTGAAATTATGAATATTGTTTGGAATGTTATTGGAATATGTTTGAATAATATTGAATTAGTTAATGAATATGGAAAATGTTGATATTAGTTTGATAATGTGAAGTTTGGATGGAAATTGTTGAACTATGTGGAAAGGAGACTTTTTGTGCTATAATGTAGTTTATGATGGTTGTTGATGTTGTTGGGCTGTTGTTGTTGATATTTTGAGCCGAGATGATTCTCGGGGATGTTATATGTATAGGGGAAGTGCTGCCGAAATTTCGGTAGACCAACATGACCTTAAATTGAATAACTTAGAATCTATAACTTACCTTTGGTAAACTTGACCATTTGTAGATTCTGGGCGAAACGGGAATCGAGTTTAAGCGAGCGTAAGACGCACGTAAGGTATGTAAAGCTTACCTTTCCTTCTTTTGGCATGCCCTAGTCATACTAGGTTAAGATCGGGGCCTCGGGAATAATTCTGCTCTTGGAAATCCAAGTTTGATTTTGAGTACTATTCATTCAGCGCAATTGAACTATAATCCTTATATTTGGTTAAAAGAATGCGCAAACCCTTGTAACCTACGCAAACGTATATGATTCGCTCCGAAACTCTTATCAATGACCTTAGTGAGCCTAATGTTTGTAATTTATGTCCGCCGCCTCAGCTTGACCCGAGGTGGGCCCGCAGGTCCCGAGAAATTCCCTTATTTGGTTTATTTGTCTTATTTCCGTATGATATGAACAAGAAGCATTGCCTATGACTCTAAGGTCCACTTGAAATGCCCTATAATGTTACTTGGACACTCTTCGCCATGTATGATACCAAATTCTCCGAGAACGACTTATGATGTATTTTTCAAAAAATTGATAACTTAAAAGTCCGCGACCTTTGTATAGTAATTCCGATTGACTAAATACTTATTCTTGAGCTTTCCGATATTAATGTATATGTGTATATGAATATGAAATTAGAGGTCGAGTCTTAAAATTTATTTTTGATATGCATATGGTTTCTGCACCACTCTGCTCGTGCCAATGATTATAATTTCGTTCGCCGGTACCCGGGCCGGCTTTGTAATCGTGCGCCTTATGATAAATTCGGCAGTATGTTGTGTTTCGGTTTCCGAGACCTCGCCATAGGGCCGGTTACCGTATATGGAGTTATGCTGTGATATGGCTAATGATATGATTTGTTTTGCTGACGCGAGACGTCGCGATATGACATGTGTGTGATATGATATATTTGGGGTTTGTACGGAGATTTGAAACCTTCTGGAGTATGTTGTGTTGTGGCACCAGTGTCGGGTGGTAGCCACGTTCCTGAGCGTTATGCACGATTTTGATTTGCATTATTTGTATATGTTTCCGCACAGGTTTGATACTTGATTTGGTATTTCTTCTTTGTACTCATATTTCACCTGCAGTTTGGATTTCTGTACTCTATGCTTTACATACTCAGTACCTCTTTCGTACTGACCCCCTTTCTTCGGGGGCTGCGTTTCATGCCCGCAGGGCGATATACGTCCGGGAGACTCGCCGGTGTAGGCTACACATTCGCTGTCTTGGATTGCTCCTTTTGATCGGGAGCCTGTTTGTTGGTATATATCTTTGTTATGTATATGCTTGTACATTTGGACTATTTGGGTACGACGGGGCCCGTCCGTCATATGTTTGTTCGGAGTACGTAGAGGCCCGTAGTCATCTATGTGGGTCGAGGGTCCTACGTATGTTTGTTTGTTGTGATTTGTACCTTTATGCGGTCCGTTTGATGCAGGGGCCACGGCGGCCCATATGTACGCATATGTGTATATATGTGTTCGGCGATGTATATCCGCCGCCCTTCTGATCTTGATATGATATCTTATATCCGTTTAAATTAATGAATATAATATCGGAGCTATGATGAATTATAATGATTTGATATGAATATCCGTTTGGGTGTCCAAATAGGGCGCCAGTCACGGCCCACGGGGCTGGGTCGTGACATGTTATTTATTGTGACGCTTCTGGTGTTGGTTTGGGGTGTGTATTGATGCAGCACGGCAGAGTTATAGCTTATGCTTCCCGGCAGCTCAGAAAGCACGAGAGAAATTATCCTACTCACGATCTGGAGCTGGCCGCGGTAATTCATGCTTTGAAGATGTGGAGACATTATCTTTATGGTGTTCACGTTGATATTTATACAGATCACAAGAGCCTCCAGTACATCTTTAAATAGAAGGAGCTGAACTTGGGGCAGAGGAGGTGGTTAGAGTTGCTGAAAGACTATGATGTTGTTATTCTATACCATCACAGGAAAGCTAATGTTGTAGCGAGATGCACTCGGTAGTAAGTCTGCGGGGCTAGTAGACGTGCCATCGTGAGAGAGAAAAGAAATGGTTCGCGAGAAATTCACCGGCTAGCTAGTT